>NW_024104746.1:0-253591 GCF_003945595.2 Pipra filicauda
GGGGGACTTGACCTCCCATTTCCCTTCTCCAACAAGAAGGTGGCAGATTATTCTTCAAGTTGAGGCCTAGTGACATTTTTCAAAGGTTTGATCCATGTCCTTGACTCCTGACTCTTCAGCATCTTATTATCCAGATGACCCTATTGCTTCTTCAATTGCAGTGAGAATTGGATGTTTTCAGCCCCACAACCTCTCCCTGACGTGTCCCTGACAGCACCAGAGCCGCCCTGGAGTGAGGACTGAAGGAGTCACTGGCCACATCCTCATGCCCAGTCGTCACCCAACCCAACACAAGCCTTACACAGATTCAAGACACATCCCAGAGCAATTGTTAATGAGTGGATGGCAGTTGTGGGAGAGGGAATGGGCTTTAATTCTAACCTGAAACGTGGCCAGCAAAAGGCTGCTCTTGGTTAGGAAACACTGATTTTCCAGAAGCTCTATTAAAATTGCATTGTCCAACCTGAATGGATGAGAAAGAAGCAAGAAGTTCTACCTGACAAGTTAGAACTAGAAAAAGGCAGAGTCATAGCAAGAAAAAAACAATCCCCAAATCCACAGCATTTCTTTTTTTTTTTACCCACTTTATTTATATATGTGTTTCTATAAACATTTTAACTACTGGGTATTTCATAAACCGTAAAAACAAACCTTCCTACCCCCAAAATGCAATCAAACCAGCTTGTCTGTCAGACACCAGTGATGCTGCCAGGGCAGGTAGGTGGTATCCCTACATAACCTCCTGCTGGGCGGGAGCCAGCAGCTCACTGCCTCAGATCCTGAGCATCTGTCTGAGCGATGGAGAGGAGACAAGTTTAAAGACCTAGTTGCTCTCCTCCAGGGATTCAGCAGGAGGAAAGGGGGGTGAATGAAGAATTTCCCTTGAGGGAAAGTCAGAGTTACCAATGGAGGGGCTGCAACATCCACTTGGAGGATCAGGTGCAGTGACCTCGGCAGGCTTTGGAGCAGCCTCAGGGCCGTGTAGGTGGACTGAAACCACCGACCAAAATGCTCATTCATTACCAATGGCCCAAACACTCCTTAGCCCCTTGTTTGTTGGGTGCAGGTGTGAGCAGCGGGCGCTTCTTAAAACCGGCTCGCTCACTTGCCAGGGTGCAAGTCTGTGGGTGCTGATTCCTCGGGGCGGGCGAGCCCAGCCGTAAGGCACGATGGGGAGGGGAAGTGTCAGGGTGGCAGGGGAGGCCCAATCCAGCTGGGTGACCCAGCAGTCATCGCCAAGTACCCTGTTGTCCCAGAGGAAAGCACCGTATCGCACGAGGGACGCGGATCTGCGCGTGGTCTCTCAGTTCCCCAGGTTCATGTCTGTGCCATGGATGAGCCAAACCAGGCGGAAACAGATGGCCAGGAATCCAGTGCCCAGGAGATCCCCCAGGGCAGTGAGGTAGGGGATGGAGAAATTATCCGGATCCAGAGCCTTCCTCCACATCAGACGCACAATTAGGTCAGCCACGTAGAGCAGGATTCCCACCTGGGTAGAGGCAAGAAAGGCCCTGCTGTGAGGCAGCAAGAAGGCAACATCCAATCTCCGTCAGCTCACACCCAAAGTGACATGGTCATGGCCAAGGTACCAGAGCTAACAGGGATCACTGAGAGCTCTCACCATCCCCAGAGAAAAGCTGTTTCCCTGCAGGATGGAGCTGCACTGGGATGGATGTATCTGGTTCCTACTCTTTGGCATTGCATTGCCTGGCACCACCCTTGATGCCACTGCCCTGTGCTGCCAGCCACAAGTGTGGAGAACCCCACTTGAACTGCTCACCAGCATCTCCTGTTTAAAATACGAGTCTGGCTACACCAAAAGCTTCTCCCAAAGGTACAGTTCCTACTTCGCATGCCTTGAATTGGACTGCTCCCGTTCATTCCACCAGATACAGGGCTGCTCTGAATATGCAGGAAACCCCAAAGGATAACTTCTTTTTTCCATTAGAAATTCAGATCACATGTACTTTGTTTTTCCTAAAAGTCTCAGTGGACAACTGGAGTTTGAGGTAGTTTTTACATCAAAGTTATCCCAAGTAGCACTGACATGCTAAAAGAATAAAATAATTTCTCTTTTTCTTTTACCTCAATAGTTTAAAAATCTTTGTTGTGATTTCTTTTAATACCTATTTCATTCCCAGTTCTGATAAACAGATGGAAGAAAAATGCTTCGGTTAAAGATTAAAGACTGTCTTGTTAATTGAATTAAGAAGGGAGAGAGGGAGTTTACTCTCCACATCTGTGGTCCCTCCATGGGAGACCACAGCACATCAGGAACCAAAGCCGGAGGTGGCATTTCTAAAGGTGAAAATTGGTTGAGGGAAAGGGAGGAGGAGAGGTGGGGGAAGCAAATTAAATAACAGAATCACAGAAACTAAAGCTGGCTGGAAATTCAAGAGTTTTACACAGATCATTCCTTTGCCTCAATTCAGGATCAAATGCGCCTGATGGAAAATTTGCTTAACCTGTGCTAAACAACCCTCAGAGCTGGAGATGCCACACTCTAAGCAATCAGTCCCATGGCTTCTTTTTTCTGTTTCTGTTTTTCCCAAGGTCTAACATAAATCTGCCTTTTTCCATTTGAAATCCATGATTTCATATTTCCTCCCTAGTGACCACATAGTAAATGTTATTCTGCCCCTCCCTCCAAAAATTTGGTAGTTTAAAGGATATTAACCATATTTTTCTCAAGCCTCTCTTCTTTGGACTAGCTAACCCCTGTCCATTCAATTATTCCTCTGAGGTCATGTTTTCTAGGCTTCTGATCTTTCTCTTTGGGCTTCCTCCAGCTGACCTAAACTTCCCCCCTCATCTTTCTTTCTGTCTTTCTTTACAAAGTATAACGGAGGGGGAAAAAGAAGCAGGCTGAATGCATTCTCCTCCACTGGCCTCCATGGGAATCTTTCAGGGTCAGTGGTGTTGCTGGGATGCTGCTCTTTACGCTGTCATTTATTCTGTGTATTTTCATGCTTGGCTTTAGTTGAGGTGTTACCTCGATGCATAAAGAGAAGAATAAATATTTTCCTTTACAACTGTGGCTGTGCTGCTGGGCTTAGGGTTGTGCAAAGGTCGAGAGAAACTGATTGTTTGCACACAGAAGGAATTCACCCGAAGACACGTCGCTGCTTGTAAGGCAAAGTGAGAGTCAGCCACCTCACCCTGCAAATTAATGAATCACTGATTTAAAAGGGCAAGTGAAGTTAGAGCCTCTGTGAGTTCAGGCAACAGCAACATGCATTTCTGGGTGAGATGACAAAATTTACAGGGCAGGACAAACAGCAAAAGAGAACAGGCACAACAAATTGAATGAACTGCCCATTGCCTATCCAGAACTTTTATTTTCAAAGATGAACTGCTCAGGCCTGGGTTTTCCCTTCACTTATGACCTACATGGCCCTGCCCCGATGGATTCCCATAATATGTGACACTGGTTTCCAAAATGAGTGAGGAAACCTGCTGGCTGGAGTTCACTGCTTCTCACTTGCCTCTTCCTGGAATGACAAGTGGCAGCCTAGAAATAGTGGGAGCTTAGGGACTCAAGGAGTGAACATTTTAAAACAAGGTACTTCCTTGCTAAATGTGTCTCTGCACACTTACTGCAGCTCAGTGGAGGACAAGAACTTGTTCCTCATCTCACATCTGATCCCTCACTCACCCTAAACTGCAGTCATGCTCATAAGGGAAACTAGACCCTCACAACTTGGGTGAAGTATTACTGGACTCACAGAAGGTACATGATGATTGGTAGAAGCACACCTGAAATGACAGAAAAGGGTGGCTGCTGTTGGATGTTTTACTGTGACTCCTGTTTAGCCTGGAGAAGGCTTTTTTTCTTGCTATCTGAGAGGTTCCTTTTTGTTGAGAGTTTGGGGTTTACCTGCAGCAAAGCAGCAGTCAGATAGAACATCACAAAGGTGAAGGACAGAGATGTGTGGCCTCCTTGCAGCAGATGGATGGTGTAGAGGAACACGAGGTGACCTGGGATAACCAGGAGGAACAGGACCCGGGCTGACTTGGAATTCACCTCTGCAGAGGACAGAGACAGAAAGGGGGGTAACAGCAGCTGCAGAGGGTAGGGGGAAGACAGGACCCATATTTATTGCATAGACTTGGGGCTGTCCCCTCCCACCAGCAACATTGCTAATGCCTTTTCTAGATCACAAAGCAATCGGGAGCATCTGCAGGATCAGCCCAGCAGCTTTGTCTAGCACTGAAACTGTGTGTCAGGGACTGTGAGCTCCATGCTGATCCACTCCAATTCTCGCAGACACTCCTCTCAGCTGCTCTCTGCCTCCCACAACTTCTGCTCTGTCTAGCTGCAACACATTTTCCCAGATTATAGTTTGATCTAGCACTGATTCCTAACCCAGCAGGGAAAATCAAGAGGAATCTGCAATCTATAAAGACAACAGACCCAAATCGAATTTTGCTGATGCTTAAGTATATCCAATGCTGAAGATGAAGAACTTGCTGATTTTCAGCAAGATTATGGTCTATTCACCCTTCTATCCACAGGTTATGGCTCTAGGCTGGCCATGGTTAAAATGACTTTCTATTAGATCAAATCTAAGATTCTTTTTCAATTACTTTCTTTAGTGCTCCCTGAAGGCTACTTTCTTTCCATGCCAGTGAGCAGTGAACAAGCCTGTTTTTCACACTGCCCACTGCAAAGATGCTTCTTCTCTGATCTGAGTGTTTTCCCTGTAAGGGGGAAGTTCTGCCTTTGAAACCCACCTAGACCTTTTCCAACCAGGCTTGGTAAAGGAGCTATCTGTGGTGACAGGCCTTGAGACATGGACACCTAGAGTTCAGGGTCTACCTGATGAGAAGAATGTGGTGCATGGGTTGGGCCAATTCTGCCTCATCTTGTACGGCAAAACTCCAGGCATGCTCCAGAAGTGCAGGAATGTAGAAATTCGGCTGGCCTGGATGGCGACCAGATTCCCTCCAACACCTATGAGGGCAAAACACAGAAAACGTGTAAAACACCTTCAGCACAGCAGGAAACATCAGCCTAAAACCTAACCCAAGATGAGTTGATCTGCACTCACTTACAAGCTCACAGAGAGCAGCAGTGAGAAAAAGAGGAAGTCTGATCCCACACGTCAAGGTGATGCTGGGCTATTCGCTTTGCAGGAACAGCTTCTAAAAATCAGGAAGGTTCCAGTTATCGTCTCCTTCTGACTGCAGTATTGAAAACCTTTTCTCTTGCTCCCCAGCACTGGGTGTAAATGCCACACGGCCTCTGGAGATGATGTAGTTGCACCTGGTTTGACACAGCCTGTTAAAAACACCTGGGGAAAGCAGTGCAGGCAGTGGCAGATGCTGCTCATGGCCACTTCTTGGATTTACTCATCCAGAGAACCATTATTGTTTAAAAGACAACAAACATCACAGAGAGTGATTATATGTCTGTATTAAGGCATCTGACTTTGTCAAATGAGAAGAAATCACGAGAATGAATTAGAGCCCAAATATGCTAGCTAATTAAAAGGAAATTAATTCCTTACAGACTGATTAATTCCAGAAAACATGAAAAAGCAGATACATTTTCAAGTAGAAAATAGAGGAATAATGATCTACAGAGTAAAATTCCACCACCCTGAGTATTTTCAGGGTAGAAATGCCACAGAAAAGATAAAAGGGAGCCAGATGCTGCAGGCTTCTCATGTTTTCCCTTCCTTGAAGAAGAAAGTTCTCCATCATTAAATATGAGATTTTCCAGATGGGAATCAAAAAGCAAATACTAAGACTATGTCACCGTAGCTGAAGATGGAAACTTTCTGAACCCTGCACTGCCACGCTTTGCAGGACTCCCCTGCACAGGTGAAGAGCTACTTGTGCAAAGACAGAGAGCACTGAGCAACTCTGCCACCAGCTCTGCCAAACAGGTCACCTGCCCCCACAGGGCGATGTCTGGGCCAATCACTGTTCAACTAAACTGCTGTTGACATACTCTCCCAATCAGATTTTTTGGGTAACCTTGCTGGAAAGGATTTGTCAGCAAGGTGGCTGTCTTTATGCAGATCCAGTAAGGTGACAGCTGGGTGACACCCTCTGACACTGCAAGAGGACACCATGCTTTGAGAGTGGCATGAGGCCAAGCCTACCCTAGGAACGTGGGTTTCCCTTGGAATGGGCCTGTCCTACAGGAACATTATAACAGCAGAAAAATAAAACAGTGGATCCTCAATGATACCAGGATCCCCAGCAGTTTGTAATGATATGTGTGTGTATAAAAGTACTGTGAGGATTCCAATAAATATAAATATACACACATAAGGTCTTGAGAGATAAATACATAAAAATCCCTCTATATGCAATCCATATATATAATCTTTTATATACATACACATATCTAATCTTAACATATTGATCTTTTTCAACAACCTGTATAGGGGATGATTTCACAGCTCAAATTACCAAGTGGAGGGAGACTGACAAGGGAAAATGGATTTATTGTGACATCCTAATAGGTCTGATGTTATGAACAGTGTCAATGTAGCTCTCAGAGACAACTATCAGATGCTGTTAACCTTTCCCACAGCTCTGCCAGTATTTTCCAGCTCTGCCTGCTGTTTTGCTCCAGAGATGCTTCAAGACATGAGTAAGCAGGGATGTAATGGGGACCAGTAGCTTTGCTTCCACTCATGATGGGAGGAGGGACTTTGAACTCTGACCTCTGTCTAGGGGCAACAGTGGATACCACAACCCTTGGGGAGTAGGTATAAATAAAAGCAGAGAATCCCCCCATGCCCAACCTACCATTAATCACAGGTGTGAAAACTGCCATGCCTTCAAAGTTTGGGTCAGTTACAGTTTTGTCCAGGATGAGCCCACCAATGCTGTTAAAAAAAGGACAGGCAGTGAGTGTGGATCAATTCCTATGCTGTGAAAGTAGCACACTGAGATGGGTTACTGCGTCTTCCCCATTGCCAGGGCTGGACTGATTTGCCCAGGTACTCCTTTTACAGCTCAGTCTCCACCAACAGGTAACCTTACAGTTTTTGTTAATGGCATAATGAGTTCACAGAGACCTCCTGGCCCACCCGTAAGCAAAACTGGTAGTAGTTAGGGAAGCTTTATCACCCTCCTCCAAAGCTTTTTCACACTTCTATACCGGCTTCAGAAGTTTTTAAAAATTCTCTCTCGGATCTCAGTTGGATCTGAAACATGCAGCACAGGAGGAATGAACTACCTGCCTCTGCATTAACCAGTCTTTTCTTTTTACAGCTGGATAAAAATGAAGTTGAAGCCTGACAATTTGTGATGGTCATCATCTTTGTTTTCTGTTTCCTAGCTTGCACCCACGTGGTGCCTGGATGTGTGAGACTTAAAATGATTTGCTTTTTCCAGTGATTTGGAGGCTCCTTATCTGCTATTTCACAGTCTGTGGGAGGGCCACCAGTGGCTCAGAAGCTCTGGACAAATACCCTTCTGCTCTCTCTTCCAGTTTCACTTTTGATGGCCTTCTAAGTGAGCACAGGGTCTCTCTGCAGTGTGAATACATGTGTGGGCTTGGGAGCTGCTCCTTGGTTTACCTGCTGATGCTCATTGCAACAATAACCGGCTGCCATCCAGATTTCAGGACTTCAGCAAGAGAAGGGCTTTGCTTGGCGATAGCAACCCAGAGAGGGATCATGACAATGAAGACAGCACAGATCAGAGGAGAAAGGTATTTCACATCTGGCAAGGAAAAGAAATCTTGAATTAAACGCCCATAGCTTCACAGGTTGCCAAAATCAAATTGCACAAAGATGGGAAGAAAGGCAGTGGGACTCTTGCTCCAGCCGAGTTATGTTAGCAGAAAAATCACATGAACCATGATATTCCCCACAAAACCACCTCATTCCACCACAGAAATCCATTCTAAATCCCTGAAATTCACTGCTAGAGGATGCTGTTTGAAAATCAGCAGGATTCAAAGCAAGTTATATTTGAAGACGAGCAAGTCTCCAATTCCATCTCCAACTAAGAAAGATAAAAAGTTACAAAATTTCTGGCTCCAGGGTACAGATCAAACAGCAGGGCAAGGGGGAAACTCCTGTATCACACTTAGGGCAGACACCTCACACCTTCACCTAAAACAAGACGTAAGAGGTACTTTAGGTGGCAAGCCAGCAGAATTGCTGAACAGCTGGTCTGCTCTATAGGAACAAATGTTCTCTTGCACGTACAAGCCAGTTAAGATCTGGGGTTTCTTTTGTGCTAGCTTACATGTGTTTCCATTAGGTCCTTTTTCCATTCAGCAGAGGCATAAAATTGAAGTGTTTTTTAGAAGCATAGGAATCAAAAAATAAGCAAATGTGCAGCACGAAAAGAAAATAAGTATGACTTAGAAGCACGAGAAACACCTTCAAGCAATGGGGCTGATGCCAACCCTTTTGATACAAAACTGCTTCATCAACAGAGCTCTCCATCTGGTCTCTGTGTTGGGGCCAAAGGCAGTGGGATGTAATGCCGACTTTGCAGGTAATCTGGGAGATAAAGCAAACTCAAAGTGTGCATTTTTTAAAATGTCTTTGCCAGGGCCTTGGGCTACCTGGATGAGATAGCAATGATATGATGACATCTTCCATGAATCAAGGGCTCTTACACAAGGAGGTGCACTCTTTATGAGTGGCTTTAGCTGGTGCTGAAATGCAACCACTTCTGGGGTGTAAACAGCTGTAAACACTGTTGTGTCAGTGCACTTAACCCCCTGGAGTCATTCAGGGCAGATGGGCTGTATGACAAACTTAGCTGCTATTCTGGGTCTCCTACCCACACCCCTTGATGTTTTGAGCAATTAATTCCTTCTTAAATAATGCAGACACAGAGCACTGGAGTCTATCAAACCTTATCAAAGCCCACAGAGAGACTCCTGGTGGGATGAATGGCCTTCAGTCTCCACATTCCAGTTCTGCCACATTCCCTCACACACAGCCCATAAACAAGCTGAAACCCTCTGGCACAGTTTGTACCTCCATTATGCAGGACTGAGAAGGATCAGAGTCAATTTAAAAAAAAAATTAAAATCTTCACTGGCAAAAGGGTATTTTGCAAAAGGGAATAGTGCTGCATCAGGTGGCACATAGTACTCCGAACTTAGAGTCTCATCAGTATTTTTGAAGGATACATTTTGGTAGGACCCAGAAGTTTTCACAGCATGACCATACCTTCCTACACAGTGGGGAGGGAAATTAATTTATTCAGCCACCATCAGCAATGCCTTCCTCCTACCTGCATCACTTCATGCTCTCAATGACTTGGTGTTCGTATGATGAGTATTTTCAATCTCAAGAGGGTATTTAAACTACTCTGAAAACTCCACAAATTCCCTTTGCTCACAGCCATGAAGGTTATTATGTTCTTCTGCCCTGTGCTCCCTAGGAGATATTATCTGAGGTGTACTGACTGAAAGACAACCTAGCTTTACAGAGGAAGGTGCGATGGCATCATGGAAAAAGCCTGTTAAAAAAAATGCACTCTGAAGCTCAAGGAGGATTGGACAGAAGCAATTCATAGGCCTCTCCCTTCAGTGTGTGCTCCTTCCCTCCCTCGCTTGCGCTTACATATGGAACCAGTTATGCAAACTGAGAACAGCTGCCTTGCTGCTTCTGCTCAGTCTGAAGCAACAGTTTGAGTGTCAAATGGTTTTGAGTTTGCTGATCTTTTTATTTTCCCATTTCTGTTCTAGGTTAGGCTCATGGTAAATAGCCTAACACTTTAAAAGCAACAGTCAGGCATATATCACCAAGTAGCAAGATGTTTGGGCTTTTCAGAATCAACAGATGCCCAAGCCTTTGCCAATCAGCAGCACAGCTTAACACTATAGCCATAAGTCCTACTTAGAGTCCTGCAAACATGAAACACTGCAGTCTGCCTTCCTCCAATTTGATGTCATCCTTGACTCCCCATGTAAGAAGGCACAAGAATATTTTACAAATGCTAAACCCCTGAAATTGCTTTGCGAGGAAGGACCTGCTATTACCCACACACAGAAAATAGTTATGCTTGGCTAGTGACAGATCCAGGAACAGAGTCAGTGTCACATATGCCAACCTTCTGTTCCAAAGCTGCACAGTATCTGTTGGTCATTTCTTTGACAGATCCCAGTTGTGTTTCTTAGAGATCTGCCTTCCAGTTTGTTACTAATAGAAACTCTGGAAAAAGCCTCTTTGGTCACCTTTCTACCCCAGTGGCACAACAGCCTCCATTCTGAACCATGCCAGAAACAGGGAAGTGCCCTGCAGTAATTTCACAAGGATTTGTCCCTTCCTTGCTGAGCTGCAATTCCCTGCTAAACACTGTACCTATGTATTTGAAGAGTGTACTGCTGATTCCCGCCAGCAGGGAAAGGGTTATCAAGTCTCCAAGGCTTGCTGCTATGGGTGTGGCAACATTGTCTGGATTGATCCCAACTTTCCTTGCTCCGATGATCACGCCAATCATCACCAGACCTAGAGAAGACAGAGAGCAAGCATCAGAGAATGTATCCTGCTGTTTTTCACCCCAGAGCTGCTGTTCTGGCTCCCAGAGGGACATGGGGGTCTAAGAAAAGTGAGAAGCAGATTACCCATACCAGCACCACGCAGCTGGAGATTGGACATCCTCAGGAGTTTGCCCTCTTGCTTTCACCAACCTGAAGGGCATGACTGCCCTTATGAACTGCTCCAAAGGCCCCGAGGCACACAAGCAAATTCCAGGGATCAAAGGAGATACCAGCAGGCAGCCCAAATGTAGAAGCTTCCCTCCTGAGCAGCCTAATCTCGGCTGCCTTGAAGGAGGACCAAGCACGAAGCACACTCAGAGATAAGCACACAGCAGGCATGCAGCCCTAGTGCCATCCCCTGCTCTGGATTCCACAACACAAAGATATTTTCCATATTAGACCAAAATTTCTCAAAGTTTGAATCACCAGGGAGAAACAAGCTTCTTTACAGTAGCCTGCATTAGCATTTCAGTCCATCCATCAAACTGACCCCTCATGCCCCAGAGCCTTTGGGGCTGCTTTAATTTGCACTGTGTGGATGTTGATGCTCTGAGCATTATGGAGATGGCCCACATCACCTCTCTTCCCTTGTCCTTTGAGCTGCACCTGGAAAATTCAGCTGCTTTTCGGCATTCTTGGAGAGGAGGGAAGTTTTGCTTGCCCAGGTGAGTTAAGGAATACAAACCCCAAACCCTGATGAACATGTGGCAATCTCTCAGCCGTCAGATCTCTCACAGGCCTGCGGATAAGCTAACTGGAATAAACCCTGCCTGGCTAGCCTCCACTGCTGTGTGACTAGCAAGGGCAGCCTTAAGACAAGACAAATGACATGTTTTCAAAGTCCTTCCATGGTTGACAGTACACAGCAAAGAAAGCTCAAGAGATGGTGGTTCCCTCCAGCTCACAACTCCTCTGTGCTTATCCATACAGCCCCACCAGAGCTGACCATAAGATGGTCAGATGGATGATCAGCTCTCCCATAAGAAATGCCACATGTGCACCTTCCTTGATACAAAATCCCCTATATAGAAACACATCCTCACACAACATGGCATTTCCACAAGAGTCATCCTAGACACCCACACTCCCCTCGCCACAGCACAGTTCATGCTGTTTCCCTCCCTGGCCATAAAAATAGCAGCTTCCCGTTGTGCACACCCACACACAGGCTGCCTGTGACCATGTCCAGGGAAGAAACTAATGCCAGCAGCAAGCCTGTGACAGTACAGCAACAAAGCCTATCTGTATCACACCAAGCAGGGAGATTGTAGGGAAGAGTAATGAAAGCTGTTTTTAACAACTGCCTCATGCCATGCTTTTCATGAAAGGCATCTACAATCACCCTTTGACTCCAGCTTCAGGATATGCTCTTGTTCTAACTTGTTCCTTTCATTTAGAAAACTTGCTTTATTTGACTCTGCCAGCTGACTCTATTCAGGGTATCATGCTGCCCTCATATGGCAGACCTACAAACTGATGATCTTCAGGCCACTCAGAACAGATCCTACCATCCAGCCCATCACACTTCCCTGGAAGTGGAAGAGCCAGGGAGGAGGAGTGCCCAGCTGTGAGCTCATAGCAGGCAAGCCACAGGGCTGGCCACAACTCTGCCCAGGGTATTGGGTGACCCAAGTCCATCTTGAGCATGGTCTGGAGTTGTCTGCTAACAGACTCTCCATTTCCTGCTTTGTGCATGATATTAGTTCACCGTCCCCTAGAGAAAGGGCCAGTGTAGATGTCTCATGTGTCACCCAGGAGACATGGAGTAAGTATGTACATGTTTATGTACTTCCATGCACAGCATGGGGCATTGTGAAGGACATTCTGATTGCTGCTGTGGATGTCAAGAGTCCAGCGAACAACAGATCACGGGAGAAGAGAAGCATAGGCAGGATGCAGAGGGGATGAAAGCAGCACACATAGGACTCATGCTCCCTCCATCCCTCCTCCCTCTGCCAGAGCAGAGGCATGTCAGCTGGGTCTCCCCAGCAGAAGAGGCAGTTTATTCCACACCTGACTGCTGCATGTTTGATCTGAGGAACCAAAAAGACTCACCAAGTGACAGTGCAGCTATGAAGGCCGTGGTCACGCTGCTGGCACACAGCACAGCAGCCTGGCTCAGCTCCACAGACCCCTTAGAGATGGCCCCCAGGATCACAGCAGCAACAGCAGCCAGCAGTCCCACCACAGTGGCCTGGACCTGGGGATCAAAAGACAGCTGGTGAGCAATCATCCACTTCTGTTTCCAGGCAGCCCTGGCTCCACACGACTGTAGTGCTGTCACATAGCTCAGAGGGCACAGCCTGGCACAGATGCTGATTGCTTATGTATTTAAGCAGCATCCCTGTGAGGCTCCACTAGATTCAAAAGAAATCCTGACAAAGTTTGGAGAAAAACTCTGAAGGTCTGCAAAGGCCAGATAACATTTCAGCAAAGGACATTGAGTCCATCAGCAAAGGAATAGTCCTGGTCAACACAAAAATGGGATCCCCATCAAGGCAGCACTCCTGAAAGCTGAGGAAGGAGATAAGGGAAAGCACATAGACACACGTTGCAAGCCTTGTGGTCTTGCCATGTGAAAACTCTAGGCTAGTTGCTGGATTTTAACAAGCAGAAAGAGCTACAAGAGGCACATTTCTCCCACCTCTCCCCTCCTGCCCAAGGCTGATTCCCAAACACTGTCAGTAAATGACAGTGGGAGCTGTTTATCTGGGAGCTGTTGTGAAACAGGGACTGTGATATAGCTCCCCCTGCAAAAGGAGTTTTTTTATTATTTCAGTTTGCCCACAAAGACAACGAATGTCTAGATGTATTTTGCAGCTAAACTACAAACTCTGGGTCACACAGAGCTTTATTGGAAGTAAAGCCCTGGCTCTGCTTGGCTCTGTTGAGAATACCCACCCCAAATCACCTGCTCTGGGTTCAGCACTGCTGGGAAGAGATGCTGTTGGTCTGCAGCATAGCAAGAGAAGAGGGACTTTTTCATCTCCCAGCTGAAGTGACTCACCTGGATAAGGGCTAAATTGCAGGTGGCCATTTTCCATTGCTTCTGGGTATCATCCATCTGTCCAGTGTTAGCCTAGGAGTCAAGAGAGATACCCTGAAAGCCTGTTTCTGTGGCACAGGTGGCTGCTGAAGGCAGTTTCACCTGGTCCCTGTGGAAAAGAGGCTGTTAAAGTCAGAGAGAGGCAACTGCAGGTCATCATCCCCCAGCCTTCCCTGCACTTGCTTCTTGACACTTCTCCATCATGCTCTAGCCCAATGTCCCAGGGGCATCAGAGGTTCACATTGGAGGTGCAGAGGTATTGCCGGGCACTCAGCTAAATGTGGAGTGGGCATATCCATCACATCCCACACAGAGAAAAAGCTAAACAAACTAAACCAATTTTCCTTCTTTGTTCCCCCTAAATTGCTCTGTTAAGCTCCAAATTCTCCTGAGACATGTAACATAAACAGCCCAAAGTAAACAAAACAGCTTAGGGAGATACAAGAGATCAAATAGAGTAGCAAAAGCTGCTGCACGTTCCAAGAAGCCTCAGTCTGCTCCCCCCGAGTTAGGATAGTTGGGAAGCCCTGGCCTCTCAAGAATCAATACCCGCAGAAAAGCAATCCAATACTGAAGCTGACAGCTGTGGAGTCCTGTCTTCGTCTCCTTCATGTGTCACAGGGCCCCAAATATCAGCAACTGGCCACCCAGGGATTAATTCACCTTCAAAGCACAGATGGAAATTCTCTGTTCCAGTTACAAAATGAGGGCAAACACATTATTCTAACACTCACACACCACTAGTTTCCACTTAGCAGAAAAGGGCATATCTCATACATATTGTGATTATATAAATGGAGAATCTCCTGATGTCTCCTGCTAATCACCCCCCTCCCCACACACACAGCCACCACCTTGTTAACACTCACAGCAGTAGAGAGCCTGGATGCCAGTGTCATCTCCAGATTGCCCTTCAGGCCAACCAAGGCAGGAACCAGGATAAACACTTCGGTAATTGTCCGAAACACATCCCAGTGCTGGAAAAAAACAAAGGCAACAACTTCAGTTTATGATGCTGACCAGTCCAATGCTGTTGCTCCACAGGTATCTGCACATGGGGGCAGATGCTGCCCTGTTGCACTTTGTTGTTGCATTTTGGGAGTGAAGGAAGGAATTCTCAGCTTGCAGTGTTCTTTCTCATCTCATGCACAATAAAGCACTATCCTAACAGGGAACAGTCTTTCTTCCTGAGGGTAACAGAAGATTTTGGAAAGCCACAAATTAAAATGTGCCTTTTGCATTAGCCAAGAATAACATGAAAAATAATTAGGGTTCACAAGCCAAATGAAATACAGCATGTTCTCCATCCTTTGCACTGACACTGGATACATGAACATCTATTGCTAAATAGACTCATAAAAATAAACACAAAGATCTGAAAACGATCTAACAACAAAAAGTTGTGTCTGTCTTCTCTTACCAAACTTCAAACTAAGCATCTAAGACTGGTGGTGGAAGGGAAGGAGATTTGTGCATCTCTTCTCCACAGGCAGTTCCTAAATCTTCCTGTTACCAAGTATGTTCCCAGCACAGCTGGAAAAAGGATTTTGAATTAAGATATCTCATAAGCTGAACAGCTGAGCCAGTATCCTGACCGTTGTTGCTTCTCTGAAGCTGAACTAAACAAAGCTGTTGGATCAGCTGCAACACTAGAGATGATCTGAGACCTTAAGAAACTTTGTTGACTGACGTGTCTTCTCTAATTTATGGACCATACAGTGCCTTGGAACATAATTCATTCCCCCCTCTGTGCATTCAAGGATGCATTCCCCCCTCTGTGCATTCAAAGTCCCACTGTAGCCAGAGAGGTTTACATCAGGATGAAATCACAGAATGGGGCAGCTCAGTATGAAGTAAAACCAACAATCATCTAAGAGCAGAATACAAGAAAAAAAGACTGATTGCCGTGAGTCAGGTCACAGGTTCATCTAACCCATCCTTAGCTCCACCAGTAGTCAAATTCAGGTGTATAAAACATATCTACAAATATGACAAGTAAATGGGATAATTCTCCTGTGTATTTTCCAGCCTATGACTGTCTGTCACAGGGTACAGAGCTGGTGAGGCTTTTCTGCACACTTACCACTGATGAAAGGATTGCTCTTTCAGGTGCTCATCCAATCTCCCCCCTCCAACCCATGTACCATCCCGTGGCAACAATTTCCATAGTTTAGCTACGTGTCATGTGAAGGATCAATGTGTTCATTAATTTCATCTTGTCACTCTCTAGTATCCCATGATGGTCCCGAAATCTGGCACTAGAGAAGAAAACAAACAACATATCCCTGCCCACCTGTTTCACATCCATAGTGATTCTATAAACCTGAAAGTCTAGGAGGTTGGACAGACTCAATAAATGTTGACACATTCAGCTGTGTGCCTCTTAGGAAATATGTGCAGGGTGTAACAGCTTGGTGTTTTGCTTTGGCTGTGCCATGGGAAGCTGTGGGAAGCCAGTGGTGTGGCTGTCTGCTGGGAAGACCTCACAGCTTCCTTCTCAGGAAGCTGGCATGAAAGTGGGGTTGAGCCAGTCCTGAGCACGTGGTGCAAGACACCCCTCAGACGTGCAGATAAGAGGCAAAACATTATTATCAATGTAAAAAAGGCATATTTCCTGGCAGTAGTGGCCTGGAAACAGGCATGTTTCAAAATGTTAAAGGTAAGTTAGTTACTGTTGAGTAAATAATCAACAACACAAAAATAATCACCTTATATGACACATTATAATTTTGTTTAAATTTCTTAACATGGAACCTAAATACCTGAGGAAAGCTAGGGGTGAACATCTCTTTTAAAGATTAATATCCCCATCTCTCCTCTTTTTGATTAAGAATAAAGATCCAAACAATCTTTGAATCCTTCAAAAGAAAGAGGAGAAAAAACAGACTTCATAGTCACAATGTTAAAACCCCCACCCATTTAAAATACAGAGATGTGAAGACATTTATACTTAAGACCTTGGATATCTTGCATATAAAAATACATATAAGTAAGTAACAAAACCTCTCAACTCTTTGTATTTCCTGTGCATGTTATCTTTGGGAAATATGATTTTGATATATCTAGGTAAGCTCCAATACTTTTGTTCATGATTAATTTTGCAGGTCTCAAACCATCATAACAGAAGTTTCAGCATATGAGGTATGATTTTCTGGGACTCTGCCTTATGTACCATTAAACTTAAAGGCTCTGAACAATTAATAATCACACAACCATACTGATAAAAAAAGCTGACTTAATTGCCTCTATTTGAGTCTCATTAGTGACTCACCAATAGCCTAAGGACAAATTCATAATGATTTCTACCACAGTATCCAGGACTCCATCATGTTAGCAACTGCAGAAATACAGAATAAACAGATGATGCCTGTGCCATTGACTTGCAGGACTGTCAGGACTGTCAGCTGGAGGAGTGGGTGAGCGGGGCAGGTTAGTGCTATGCAGGCAAGGAAGTGCTTGAATAAAGACAGTTGAACTAAGTCTAGGAATTGTCTCTGTCCTTGGAGATGAAAACTGGCCTAGAAGGAACAGAAACATTCCATGCAGCATTGCAAACCCACACAGGGACACAGAGCCAGAAAGAGACTCTTTCCAACTTCACATCTCCATAACGGAGCTTCAGCCCTAAAACTGAGCTCTGAAGAAACTTGGTTAACCCCGTGTTCCACTGCAGCTGGTCCCCACAGCAGTTGGATCTGACCAGGGGGTCCCTCAGAGGAAGGGAAGCTGTGATGTACTGAGCCAGCCTCCCCAGCTGCAGTCCAGCCCTGCTGTAGATCCTCACATTGTCCTCACTGTCCTAAACATGCCCTGTTACCTCTCCAGGACATCCATCTCCCATGGCAGCAGCTCAGAAGCCTCAGAGGTTTTTCATTGCTCTGAACAAGCCAAATATCAAAAATATCCTGGAGTAAAAAAGGAAGCCATTACAAAATCGTTTACAATGCCCATCGTCTCATGGGCTTTTATCAACAAAGGACAGGGATATCTTGTCTGTGACTTTTATGTGGACTGTGTCCCACTGGAGAGGCATGAAAGGGGAGAAATAAAGGGAAGCTTTCCTCCTGAACTCTCTGGTTTGAAATCTGATCATGCAACTTCAATCTGATTCTTCACCTTACTGTAAAAGAGTGGGCCAAACACTGGCAGGGCCCTGCAAGGTCTCCAGCAATGCCAACCAGCCTAGAATCTGGATCAACCAGCTGGCCAAGGATCACTGGAGCAGATGCAGAAACATCCAACAAGAAAAGACCAGTGCCACGCTATCAGCCCTGCAGAGAGACTGCATCATCTGCACATCCAGGAAGAGAAAATGGCAAACAGCTATTTCTTTGGGTGTCTTTTTATTACAGTATGAGAGACTCAGGTTTGAGCCTTAGAGTCAACTGGGTTCGACAAATCTCTCTTGCTGGTTTTTCTTGTAAACAGTAACATGAACAGTTCTTGGTTTCATCCCAGGATGGATCAGAAACTGCTAAAATCCTGGCAAGTTTGATAGGACACAGACTAGCAATTTCCACTTTGTTGTCCTCTTTACAATGACGTCAGCCCTGAAAAAGAGTGTCAGCTCGACTCCCAGCACAGAACCAAATTATTTCAAGATATTTTGTATGTAATAAAACAAGGGCAGCTGCATTAAACTCACACATATGCTCTTGATACAATCCTTGAGCTTGCTCATATTTCTCCCTGTCAAAGGCAAACACAGAGTTTCCTAAGAACATTTTACAGTGAATGCAAATAGGATAAAGCATTCCTCAGCCAGACCAACCACTGAAAAAATGGGCAAATCACAGACTCCAGGACCAGAAAAACCTGTAGTTTTAGTAGTGTGAGCCCTCATGATTGGCAATATAAGTCCTACAGTACCTCAAGCAAACAAACTTAAACTCAAGTTTTAGTTGGACAGGACAGTGAGTTTCTAGCTCTCACACTTGCAGCAAGAAAAGCTGAAAATAAACAGCTCAGAGACAAAGAAGCATAGAAGAGTATTCCAAACCTTTAAAGGCTAAGATCTCTGGATTTTCCCAGCTACTGGTTTTGGTTTTAGATGTTATTGATACATGGTTGTTGACACTGTGGTAGTTCACCTCACTAACATCTCTCCTATGCCAACTGTGACTCTCAATGCACTGGGCTGCCTCCTCTGGGAACTGAACCCATGGACTGATGGCTTCTTTTTCAATATAGTTGGAAAGACCTTCACCAACAAATACAGTTCCTGTGGTTGCGCTTTATGTGTGACTCCATTTCAAAGAGTCTAATGAACAAATACACAAACTAGGGTGCACACTGGTATTTAAAGGACACATGCAACATGGTATACATGTGTTTTCCATCAGTTTGGATACAGTTACATTTTTGAACAGAGACCAGTTCTTAGCAAGTGTGTTCTATTTCTTCACTCCAAGGTATGTACTATGTCTTTATTCTTCTCTGAGATAACTGCTAACATCTTGGGTACTTTGAGAACTTCTGTAATGCTGCAAGACAGGTCTGTGCCTAAGCACGGCACAAGGTGGAGATGACAAACAGCACAGCAACAGTGTGTGCCACTTCAGTTAACCCTTCTTTGATATTCCTCATACTCTCTTTAATTCAACTTCTCTGTCCTCTTTGTTTCTTCTAATGCAAGAAAAAACCAGCAAGGTATTGTCTTTCCAAACATTCAAGTATCCATATTTAGCTCCTCTTGTGGTATTAATGCCAGAGAATCCAATGTACTCCAGTGAGCTCAGACTGCAGGATATATCCTCGGGAAACTCTGCCAGCCTTTTGATTTGTAAATACACTGGCATGAGACACCCAAACTAGATCAAATTTTACATTTCTATTTGTGCCACTGGTACAAAGGAAAGACAGATGGGATAGATTCTGGTAGTGGGCACAATGGTGTAAATGCAGCAGCACTCCCTGGAAGTCAATGGAAGTTATTCCAAATTTATATCCACTTCAGAAGCTGCCTGAGAAGCACTGTTTGTAGGCAATGCTAATTGTTTTATGCTGGCAAGCCTCTCATAACAGTATCTAAATGCCTTCTAGAGCAAATATTACACTAGGTTGTTTGCAAAGAACTGAAAGCATGAACTTTCTTCTAAGTAAGACAGGTAGCTAATAACAACCCTGACCTAGATCTCCTTATCAGCAATTTTTGAAGGAAAAAAATAATATCATGCAACAGGGGAGTGTGCTGTACTCTGATCCAGTTGCTTCATAGCAGTCACCCCCAAAGTGTTTTAGCTCAATACAGAAAAGGGAGCACCCAGTCTAATGCACCAAGTGCAGTGTTACACAGCCTGTCTGAAAGCCGCTATCCCACTTTATGAGGAGCCCAGCTACTGATCTAAAGAATATGGATAGTGTCTCTCTAGCTCAGGAGAAAGCCTACAGCCATCCTACTGACTGGCTGCTAGGACCACACAAATTAAAAACAAAAAAGCACAAATACTCGAGGTCAGTGTCTTAGCCCCCCCTCTCACTACAGGTTTCCTAACCACATGCACCTACTTGAACAACATCCATCAAGAGGCCAGCAGCTACCATTCCCAAGCCAGCCAGAAGGAATGGCACGAAAATCTGGGAGGCAATGGAGAATGAAGTCTCTGGGAGAAATCCACTGGCTGATCTGGTCAACTTGCAGGTGAAACCTCTCAGTTTCTTGCCGTGGAAGCACAGTTCCAGTTGTAACTGAGTGACCACCATGGTCACACACTGTTACCCCATGCTCAGCAGGGAAAATGGAGGGAGATCAGGACATCATACAGATCCTTCTTGTAGCTCTCTCCGAAGTCAGAAGAAATGTTTTTCCTCAAACTACAGCAACGATACCAAATTGGTTTAGCTTCTTCTTCTCTTAGGAGCACATCCAGAGGATTGCAGCAAGGGTATCCTCCAAAATTGATTCAGCTGGGTTGAGCTCAGGTGGCAGCAAACTTGATGGACACAATTTCTCTGATTTATATCCAGGGGGAAATTAAAAAAGAGAAGAGAAGATTGCAGAGACGTCTGAGGATGAATAGAAATGAGCCCACACCCCATTCAGCTCCCACCACTTCGGCAAAAACCAGTAAGACCTGCTCAGGCTACGGCACTGAAAGAGTGACAGGTCATGCAAGAATCCCTCAGCGTGCTCAAACGCACTGGTGTCCTCTCTCCTCGGGTTACATTTCTTGTCAGACCGCGGCTTGCGTTTGGTACGACGGTTTAATATGTAAGCCTGCTTGAACCGGCCCCAGTCCCTTCACTCCCACCGTAAGCACCACTGAACTTTTCTCACTGTCCCAAGGCTGAGGAGGTGGGGAGTTAAAAACCCTGATCCATTTTGCGCTTCTTCAAGGTGAAGAAAGGTCAAGGAAAGCACGGGGCCATGTTTCTCACAGCCGACGATATTACACAGGTCTCATCCCCAGGCAAGTGACACAGCTGAGCCAGCTGGTGCGAGAAGATCTGCACTTCTGGACCCCGGCCCCTCGTGTCCCCTCCGTGGTCTCCGCAGCATATAACAATCGGTCTGTGCCAGCTGTACCTCTGAATGACTGGCTCTCGGGGGAAAAAAAAAGTTCAGAGAACCAGCCAATAAGCTTCAGAAGTGAACACCCTTATCTGCTGTCATCACTTCAACTTTCTGCTAGTTTGCAAAGGCCAAGATAAGAGTCATAGCCAGAGCTTATTTAAGGTAGCTCCATAATCTCACTACACCGCAGGCAAGGGAGAGAAAGGACACTCTCTGAGCTGGTGTCCCTTCCTGTCCTAAAGTGAAACACACTGCTTCTGCATGCTCCCAGGAAGCTGCTGTCTTTGAGAGAGGGGATCTCATCCCAGAGATTCCATGATAAAGCATCTGACACAGGGTCAAAAACCAGAGCTGCACCATGGCCACATACTGCCAAAAAATTTTATCCTGTTCAGTAAAGGCTTCAGCTCGAAGTCACACATGTAGGGAAAGGAGTCAGGATATTACGTTGGGGATCCTTTCTAATAATTAATTTGGGTAGACTAATTGAATCAGAGGGTAAAAAAATTTTAAAAACACAATTTGGATGGATCAACCCCTTCCCAATCACTTTCTGCAGAGACGTAAAGGTTAATGGCTTGTGGACCTTCCTTCAAGGAAACAAAAGACAATTTCTGGGAAACTACCATAGGTTTTCAAGGTCTAATAACGTGCACACCTAGTCCCACGCACTGCTGTATCAGTCAACTGGATTGATATCGGGCAGAAACATTAACGTAAAGAAAATATTAATGAGTCTGAATGACTCAAATGCCATTAAAAAACAGAGCAGCAACACAGCCTGTACCGAAGCGTCAGCCCGGCAGGGTTTATTAAGTTTATAACGCTTTGGCTCTCCCTGTTTCTAAGCAAGCACCATAAAAAGCCCTCAACCGATGAATCAGTATGCAGAGAAGGCAATTGGTGCAGGTGACCCGCGTGTGTACACTGGGTCATTTTATTATGCATTTAAGGAGCCTCTGATAAAGATCCACACCATATTTGTCAGCAGAGAGATGCCTCATATTTTCCTGGCAAAGATATATACCATATTTGTCCACAAAGAGATGCATCAGGTTTGGGAAGAAAGAGAGAGTTGCTCAACAGTGGGGAGAAGATTATAACTAGTCGGAGAAAAAAACTCCAAACCAACCATCTTATTTTCATACCACTCATCAAGGCAAAGCCTGGGGAGGTACACTGCTGCCCTTCTCTGCACACAGATACACTGTATCCCCACACTTGCAAACTAGCCAACAAGTAGCATTGCCTTGGAGGAGTCAAAGCAGAAGCAGACTTGGGTGAGTCCTGACCCTGACCTAGGGCCTCCATCCACTGCCACGGTACAAAACACAGAACAGAAAGATGACAAGTGCCAAAGAACACAGTTTCATATGTACCTTATCATCCCTGCAAAGAAGAGACAGGAAGACAAGTGAATGCTTTTACAACATTCCTGTTAGCAACAGGCAGCACTATTCCAACACCTTGGACTCATGGTATGACAACGTTTTGCAGGGACTGTACATCCCATTTGTTCAAGTACTATCACTCCTGACTCTTCTCTTCCCACTTTGGGAAAGGGCAGAGAAGAGAAGTTAAGTGGGGAGACTGAGAGCAGGCAGATGCAGAGCCCCATAGCATCCACTGTTGTTTCACAGAAACAACAGCAGCAGCCAGGGCAAAGGCCAGGACTGGCTCAGGAAGGAAGGGCAGTTTCCAGTAGCAGCAAGTCCATGATGAGACACGCTCAAGTAGCCCACAATCATGCACAAACAACCTCTGTGCTAGTTGCCAAAGGCCTGTGCTTTCTATGAGATGTGGCACGGGTTGATTTCCCAGACTCTAAGCACTAACATGACAGCTCTTTGTGAGCTCTTTATTTCAAAAACAGAAAGCAGACTTTTGCAGTTTCAGAGGAGAGTGAGGTTTGCCTCACATTCTGTTTGTATTAGTGGCCCAGTTCTTCCTAGAAAAAAAAAAAAACAAAAGCAACTCCCAGGGAAGAAACATTGAAAGAAAAACACTCCTTCAACGTCATAAACCCATCTGCAACTTATTTCACACTTTAATAACTCACAACAGGAAGCAACATACATTTAATGTCAGAGATCCATAAGGCTGGGCAGGTCTAAACAGTCTAAAAAATAAAATCGGAAGTGGCTGCTCAACACTCAAGAGTCTCAGAATAATGTCAAAGGAGACACAAACTAGTTTGTCACTGGGTTCTGGCTTTGCCTTGGCATTTTGCGATCTGATGAGACATTCTGCGGGGTACTGAGTGCATGGTAAGGTCAGTTAAGGATATTGTGTCGCTCTTAAGCCTTTACAGCTCTTCTAGCTTAGGGAGATCAACCCTGGGTTAATAACAAAGTAACACAGCTCCAGATTTGTGAAAGTTGTCAATGCAAGCACAGTAGTTTCAGTGTCAGTTTCAGAATAGTCTGACCTCACAGCTACTTAGTCAAATAACAAGGGTTAACAAAAAGGCATGCAGTAGTGAGAGTCACCCAGAGTGCAAAGGCACAGCAATTTATAATCTGGAAATTAACTGCATCTTTAAACTGTCTAAAATCAGGTGCTCTGTACTGCTGCACCATAGGAGGGAAGGTCTCATCCTGACCATCACAGAATTAGAACCTGAAATGGAAGAACCTCAAGTCATCTGTATGAGGCCTCAGTCAAGGGTGTGGTGCATAGGCTGGGCTGGGCTGGTTGTATGAAGTGTTAACAGTGCTGGGCTGGCTGATGCCTTGCACAATGAAGCAGCAGATGCAGGACTATCCAGAGCCACATCCGTGAGTGATACTGCTCTATCTACTGCAGGAAAGCACTGTGTCACCACAGCCCTTGGGGCTGCAGGTCACCCACCCTCTTTCAAGGACCAAGGTGAGATCTTTGCACAGGACTGCACATTCCTACATAGATACCTCATGTTCTTTGTGTACACTTTAGCATCATATTGTCTTTTTTCTCCAGGGGAGAAAAGGGGCCAAAAAAGCCCCACATGCTGTCTCCTGAGAGCCATACAGAACTACTTAGTAGCTGACTGAAGGACATGGTGGCATGTGAAACTGCTGCAAATTCTCCCTTACTGTGCCGTTCACGGAGCAAATCCTCTGCCTCTGAAGAAAAGTCCCCCACCTATCCCATATCAGGTATGTCAGATGAGTTTCTTTCCCTTACCTGAACATAATCCAAAACCATGCCTGCCAAGACCATGCCAAGCCCAGCTAGGAGGTATGGTAGGAGCACTTGCAGGCAAATTGAGATGGCTGACTCTTCCTGTGACTTTGCCATGGCCACTTTCTCCTCAGCCAACAGCTTCTGCTGTGCATGCAGAGAGACATCCTCTGCCTCCTGGCTGCCAAGTCGGCTCTCTCTGTGTTTACCCTTGCTCCTTCCTTTGTGCCTGGATCGCTCTCCATTCTTAGTCCTGCCCTCTTTCCTCCTCTGCCGAACTTCCTCACCTTTCATGGTGGTTTCCTTGAATCACAGTTTTTCTGAAAAACAAAGTGAGAAACAATGAGATAACAAAAAGAAGTATCCGGCAAGTGAGAGACAGGAAATCCTTTGGTATTTTGTGTACTGAAGGCAAATAACCACCTATTCCCCAAACCCAAAACACTCTACTGGCCCAAATACTAGTACTTTCAACTTTGTATAGCACCCAACCAATCTCCCTTTCTGTAACAGTATTCATCCCAGGCCTGTGTTCACCCTGGAGTGCTTGCTGTGCATCATGGCTCTTACCCCAAGAACAAGTAGAAGAATTCAGAATGCACTGCACATGGCCTGAACCCTTGGGAGTTCCTGAACCATTGGGAGTCACAAGAACTTATGAACCCAGAAGAATTCTATCCTTTTCAGGGTCTGACCCCTAGCCAAGAAATGGGAGTAGTTGACATCCTTGTATTGTAGCATCCTACAGTCACACAAAGGACTGGCATCCAGGTATGTACTATGCATAGTACCTAGCATAGATGTCACAGCTAGATGTCCACCACTCCTCAGTAACAAGGTAATTCTTTGATATTCTCTCTAATCTGGATACTTCTCCTTCCTTTTGTGCCTTAGTTGACATGCATACACCACATGACTCATCTGTCTATAGAGAAGCTGCAGTGACCCCACATTATCTTATAAGAAAAAAATAAACATGAAAAATTGTTACCATTAGCCCTGTTCCTGCCATTACATCTCATTTCTTGATAAAATTGTCATTCATACTGCCTGTCCCACTGCTGGCCCAGGCACTGCCCTGAATCTTTCCCCATCACCTGCTGCCAGATGTTCCCTGATGCTCTCATTGCCAGGATGGGCCCCCAGCGCTCTGAGCCCCTGCGCTACCCCAGGTAGGGACCAATCCTCTTCTTGCCCAACATCTGGCGAGCAGAGGAAACTGCCAGGAGGCCCCAACCACGGCTGGGGAGGGGGAGGGCGGAGGGATGGACACGAAAAAGTCCTCCTTGGCGGGAGGAGGAAACGCGGCCCCCGCTCCCCCGCGGCGCTTACCGGCTCGGTGCCCTGCCCGTGCCCTGCCCGCGGCGGGGCTGTGCCCGCAGGCCCGCGGGCGCAGCCGGGACGATGCGAGCGCGGGAGGCGCCCGCCACATCTGGGCGCGGCGGACGCGGCTCGGCGCCCGCCCTGCGCGGCGGCCGCGGGTTCGAGCCCGGCCCCCGCCCGCGGAGGCGGCGCGGTGCCGTGAGTGGCAGCCGCCGGTCCTGCCCCGGCGCCGTGCCCGCACCGCGGCTGCCGCAAGCCCCGCGACGCGCTCATCCCCCTGTCCGTACCAGGGCGGACAGCCCGAGGCGGGGATGGAGGATTCCCAGCTGGGACGGGTCCCGCGCAGGGAAACAGCCCCCTGGAAGGCAGCGCTCGGGATGCCCCGAACACCCCCTGCTCCCCACCCCTCCGGGCCTCCTGCCTCCCCCAGAGCCCGTGGCGGATGGTAGGGAAAGGGTGACAGCCGTCAGCGTGGGCAGCGCAAACAGGAGGCTGCAATTACGAGCTGCGGAAAGACGTTTCCTCTGTTTGGGTTGGGTTTGGTTTTTCTTTTTTTTTTTTTCTTTCCCCCCTCCTTATTTTGGCATTTGCAAGAGCTCGTGTTGCAAGCTTCCTGTGCAAAAGCCTGCCTCCACCAAAACTCCTGTTGATTTGGTTTAGTTTTTCTCCCCCTTCCATTTTGAACCAGCGTGTTAGAAATGTAATTGCAGCATCTGTCACATTTAAGCACATAAATCTCATTAAGCACTGAAGTAACCATACTCATGCAAGTCTCCTGAATCATGCAGCTCAAATTTCCAGAACAATTGAGGATATTAAATCATACCTCAGCACCAGAGCAAACTTATATCCTGCTGGAGTCTCTCAGACGTCATGCTACGTTAAAGGGCTCTTACAGATAAAACAGTGCCTCTGGCTCAAAGCAGGGCACACCAAAAGGGGTTGAAGGTTTTTGTAAGTGGCAGTAATGAAACCCTGCAGCTGCTGCGTGTTGAGGGTGCACGTTGGCTGTTGAACGTCACTCTGTAATGGTAAGGTTCAAATTTCAGCTCACTTGGTGTAATTTTATGTCTTCAATTTGCAACTGATGCTTTGCTGAGAGTGGTCAGAAGACGGCGTCTTAGTGTGAGAAATAAGAGGGGAAGGAACGCAGTTTAAAAAAGTAACAGCATTGCCAGGACAGTTTTAGACCTGTTATTCTCCTATCACTTTACCACTGAGCTTTAAAGAAAAATATCTACAGAGCAAGCAGAAAGTCTCCTGGGGAACTTGATTGACAAGGGCATTTTGGTAATGGTTCCAGCTCAGTAATGTAACCATTCTACCAGGGATCTCCTACCTAAGTCTAACCAGGAGCTACAACAAGAGCTCCCAGCTCCCTGCCAGGCCTCTTTTTGTGTGCAGAAGACCTGTTTGGCTTGTGTACCATGACCTCATGTACCAGGCAGAAATCCCTGGTGCATCCCCAGTGGGTATATATTTGAGTAGGCTGCCTTTCAGCAGTGGCACAAAGCTGCACTTTCTCGGAAGTGCAGCAGCAGTGTTTAGATAGATCCTGGCTTTGACGTAAGGGAATTGTGGCCGGACCTTGATTGCAAACAGAGCTCCCGTGACTCTTTAGATATGATAGCTCAGCTGCTCCCTGCAGCCTGGGAAGTGCCTGTTGTCACAAAGCTGACCAACTTCATGATAAAATGTTTTATCTCCCCACGGATTTACAACTCACGTGTGCTGCTTTTCTCTGCTCTCCCACAGACATGCAGGCAGCACCAGCAGGTACAAGGGCATTTGAGGGTTCACTATACTCATTTCTCTTTCTCGCCACAGTGCTTTGGAAGAATGCTTCTTCCAGTAGGAAAAAGAGAATAAGTTTGGTATTCTCTTTCTCTCTTCCACATTGCTTCACTACTGGACTTTCTTTCCAACAATTATTCCTTCAGTTAAGAAGAGTGAAATTGTACAGCTTTTTCAAGTATTGTGTCTGAAGACATCACTTTTTTTTCTTCCCAGTTTTATGTTATAAAATGACATTTCTCAGGTGACTAGGGACTACTAGAGACATTTCTTAAATTTAAAGCTTGATTTATGATTTCAGTTAGCCCCGGTGACAGACTTTGTTTGGCTGTTGGGCCATGCAAGCTCTCATGTCACCACTGGGGCTGTATTAAGGCTGCTGGAGGCTGCTCCACGGCTCATGGGGCTGCAGTTCCGTCATGGGACATGACTCTGGATACCCAGTGGCTGCAGTTCAGGGATGCATAAAGATATATCCAGTCTCTAACCTTTCTCCTCTGTGAGACAGTGTTAGCTAGTGTGGCTTAAAAGAATTATTTGGAGATCTGTGCACAGACAGAAACAGGCAGTGCAAAACTGATATATGATCAATATTTTTTGCCTTGTAAATCTGGAGTTTTAGAGACAGAAAACAATGCACAAGCTTCCTGGAGTCCCGGAGCTGAGTAAGGCAGAGAAGGTGACATCTCTCCTTCTCTTTATTTTTTTCTCTATGTGTAATATTTGAAGGAAAGTGTCTGCTAACCTTCAGGCACAATAATGGGAAGTCCAGATGTTTTGTGCGCACCACTGGTACTAAGAGAAATTAAAAGTCCCATCTCCTACCTACTTTCTTTCATCACCTCCCCTTATCACAGGCACCACCACTCAGTTACCATTGCCCTTGAGACAGTTGTTAAGCCAGGTTACAATCACAGACTTTCCCTCAGGTTTCACATATGGAAATAACCCAACAGAGAAGAGCAAAAGCAGTGTGAAGACCTGGTGTTTGTAGCAGGACATTTCTTTGTTGATTTGCAGCACAACACTTCTTTGTCAAACTATTCTTTAGAGGAATAAAGCTAGCCTAAATCACCATGCTTCCCCAGCACTCTGATGAGAACTATTTGAACAGGTTCTCCCACACCCTAGACATCCAAGGATAAGATATTTTTATTGCTTGAGGCCTTTCCACTCTCCATCTGCCATTAGATGGCAGCAACTGAATGTGGAATGAGAGCACACAGCTCTGCAAATCCTATTTATCCCGTGGCTTGTGCAGGGATCTCAAGCTTTTCACTTCTAGGTCAATGGTTCAAATCTGACCCAGGTCAGGAGGGGCCAGAGATCTTTATAATCCAACAGCTGCTCAGTGTCCTGTGTGAGAGTAGTTTTGCACGTTTCCGTTTCTGGTCTTGTAGACGAGTGCCCATCTCACCACTGGCACTAACTGGCATCCCCACCCCTGCTTGACATACCAACAAAGAGGCAGAAGATGCTCCAAAAAGACTGAATTCTCCTCCATGAACTCCAGATGATTCGACAAAGGGGAGCACTCATCTCTCTGCACAAGCCTGCCCTTGGTAATGATGCCAGAAGAATGTGCTGGCCCCATTCCTCCTTTAAGCAAATAACTGCCCAAAATTATCTCATTCCAGACAGGAGGGCGACAGTTGGGGTCTTTCAGCAGATAAAATTAATTTGTTATTAATTTGAGATATGATATTCAGATAGACTAGTGATGGCGCAATGAAATCCTGTCAAACATGTTGTAACACCTATGTTATTTACAGCCTCTATAACTGCAGGGACAAACTTCATCCAGAACTGCCTTAGAAAGTGACCTAATTTGGAAAAGAAAACAGATACAGAATTTTCTCACGTTAGAAGATACCTCACTGTGACTCCTTCCCTTACAAATTTAAATCCCTATGAAGGACTGGAGCAACAGATACTCTCCAGAGAAACTCATGAGATAAGAAATGAGCCTAGCAAGCATGTGACTGTGATACAGTTCAAGCCTCTGTGTGTATCACTCAGCTTGTTCTATTAAGATTTGAGCAGTGTGTCACTATGTAAATCCCTTTGGGCAGCTGGGCACCCCTCCAGCACACAGATTTCCCTTGCTGCTAATGAATCAGCCTCTTTTGCTAACTTACCTCCAAAGCTCATTTACTTGGAAACCAAGGGAGCTTAGGGAGAAGGGTTCTCTCCGTGCATAACAATGACCTATTTTAGATACTTCTCCTCACCAGGTCATGGAGAAGGGGCAGCAAGAGAGAGTGCCTCCATCCAAAAGGCATTTCCTGGAATCAGTCCTAAACAATGCCAGGCCATTTCCATTTTGAGAGCTGACATTTCATGGTGCCAGTGCCACCACACAACAGAAAATGCCAGTGCGAGCCAGGGATGGAATCCAGCTGCCTCATTCCAAGGACACACACCCAGGCCCTCTGCATACACGGTTATTATTCTCCCAGCCTCCTTCACATGGAAACTGGTAACAGAATGGGAATACTTCACAACAGTCCCAGAGCAGGATGGCAGATGAGACTAAGGGCATGCTTCCCACCTCTGGGTATGTTTACATCACTGAACTTTCTAGGTATCATGAGCAATACAGTAAGGAAAACACAGATATGCATTAGGGAGTCTGTAATTCCTCACCAAGCTCTGCTATCAAGCTGCTAAAGTGCTCCCATGCTGAATTAACAGCACAGCTCTACATGACTGCAGGAAAGATGCACCTGATACCCCAACAGGGAATGTCTGAAAACAGGAAATGTTTCATTTGCCTCTGAGATGTGGGTTACTGCCTGAGCTTGGGAAGAAGCCAAACACTTTGTGGCTTTCCCACAATTAGTGTGCTGAAGAAAAAAAGCATTATAATGTACTCATTTTGTATTATATTTAACCCAAGCCTCACCAACCTGAATACACAGTTCAGATCCCAGACTGGAACTCTGTGGTTTCAGCCCATCTGTGGTTGATACCTCGCAAGACCAGAAAGAACCATTGTCCCGTGTGACTCAAAGGACATAGCATGTCTTTAGATTAGTTCTTGGTTTGACTGCAGCATTTCTGTTAGAAAAGTACCCGACCTGCAAAAAAACAGCCAGTGATGGGAGAGAATTGACCACAAGGGTTAACAGCTCATCCAGTATGCATTTCTCTCTCAGCTCCTAAATGCAGTTGCATCTTTATGACTACACAAGCTCATTTCCAAACTACCCTTTCCTTTCTTGTGGTTCTCCTTGAGTCTCTCACCCTTAGGTAAGCAAATCAGCTTCCACTCACTCATGTGGCTCCCCTCAAAACTTACCCAATTAACTAACAAATTTCTAAACAGTGTCCTACAGAATGGGGCCCAATATTAGGCAGTAGTGCTGAACACAGATAGAACTGAAACCACCTGCACCAGCAGCAGATTTTGTCAATCCAGTGACCCTTTTAGCCCTTCTAGACCTCTAAAGATGGGCACATTGGCCCGTGGATTTTCCTAACTAAAATGCTGGGTATTTGCCTGTATAACAGGAGACTGTCAGTATATTACAGTGTCACTGTCAGCCAAGCAATAGATCACTGCTTGTAACCTGTCAGCTTAACCGGATTCATTTGAAGGGACCTGTTTTTCTTAAATAAATGTTCACTGCTGCTAATTACCCAGTTATTTTCATTCATGAGTCAGCTCTAAATTCTTCCATTATTTTGACTAATAACACTGTCACAAAGAGTGACACGTAGCACAGCCTTTTTTCTTGTTCTCTGGGAGCATACCTGTCTTTTGCTGCCCTTGCAGGGTCCATTTCTCACCACCACTGACAGCCCAGGCTACTGAGTAAGAGGGAGAGAAAAAAAAATAAATTAGTGTTTTCATAGAATCACAGAATGGTTTGAGTTGGAAGGGACTGCAAAGATGATCTATTTCCAATGCCTTTGCCACGGGCAGAGGCTTTTCTAGCCACCAAAAAGTAGTTACTCTGTGTGCTTCATCTTCCAAATTTACTAATGGCAATGCCAAATATGGTCTGTTCAGCTAATGTGATTTTTATTATTAAAAAGGGAGTCATCTTCCTGACCCCAAAAATTCAGTAAGATGTCATGATGAATAATTATTCTTAGTCATCCCAGCATGCTTAATTTAGTATAACTGCACCTTTGCTAAGAAACGAGAGGATGTATTTATGCTAAGCACTAAAATTAGTTCCATTTAGCAAACACCAAAATGTGAGGTAAAAGCTGTACTCAGTCATCCTCGGGTTCCCAGTTTGTAGTCATCACTTCAAAATAACTTGTAGAACCATTTAAGAATATGTTACACTTGCAGAGTCTTGATACAGGACACAGCCTTATGACTGGCAACTCTCTGATTTTTTAGGTGCTCTGAGTGTGATGAAGAAGGGAGGAGGAAACCTTTCTGCTGGGATGTAGCAGCTCCAAAAGTAGGCAACACGAGCACCGTTTCTTCCATTCAGTTCTGCCTGGAAGTGATATCTTCAAGTAAGGCAGTGATCCTTTTACTGAATTTTCTTTATAACTGGGAAAATAAACCATCTCTCAAAGCTACTCAGTTTTGCAGAACGTTGGGCATCATTGAATGTATTTGGAACTGTGTCATTACCCCTAAGGAAGACAAACAAAGCTCTCATCCAGCAAACCTTCCCTACAGATAAACACCTCTTGCTCAAGAGGAATTAAATATAGATGCTTATCCTTAGGGTACAGTTGTGCTGAAATGAATTTTATAGAGTGACTTACAAATTATCATTTTGAAAATTTTTTCTGGTTTGTTAGGATATTTCCTCAGGAAACTTTCATTCTTACCTTTTGCTGATCTGTATTATGAATCATTGCACTTGATTTCTTGGCTGTTTGCTGCTGCAAATAGCAGCAAACATTCCTGCCTGAACTCTTTTCAGAAAAGCTGAATCTTTCTGGAGAAAGGATCTGGGAAGTCCAAGCAACGTTTTTTGACAAAACACCCAGAGGTGTCTCAGAGATAACCGAAAGAAATGGCCTCAAGCTTGGCCCAAGCTTACAAGTCTTAGCAGAAAACTCAGGGCTTAAAGAGGACTATGAAGTCCGAGCGTGGACACATCCATTACCAAAAACAGGCTTTTAAAAAGGGTAGTTATAACCATAGAATTTCATGGGCACTTTTTCAAAGGAATTGTCAAACAAGGCAGTTGCAGGTTGTATACCCTCTCTCAAGACCTGCCAAATGAATATGCAAACTGCACATAGTTATCATGCAAATGCCTTTTGATCCCCCAACATCTCAATGCAGAACTCCCATAAGACAGCACTGAGATCTTTTGGAAATCATGGGAGGGACCAAGTTCAACCCAGCTCCATGGATTTTGAGACTGACTTGCATGTACTTCTGAGATGAAGATGATCAGAGAAAAAAACTCAAGCAGAAGCATTCTTGGAGAGGAACATATCTACAGCTTCCCTAACCAGAGGAGGTCTCCTGCTGTGGCTGGTGTGAGGGTTGCTTGTCCCCAGTACACCTCTGTGCTCGGAGGCATGTTCTCCTTGCCAGTGTCCTGCAAAAGGGCTGCAACAAGGGAAATGGAGCAAGGACAATTTTGACATTTGCCTATGCCCATATTAGCAGTGCTACAAAGCCACTGTCCAGTTTCCACCCTTGTGCATGTGGCCTTTCTCCTCCCCACTCTGTGTCTGAACAAAACCTGGGCACACACCAGCACACCTCTGACAACACCCTTTACTCAGCCAGCCCTTGGTCAGCCGGGGGACCATCTCCTGTAGAATAGACACACAGAAGTGTTGCAGATCACCTGTTAAGAGCAGAATCTGTTCATGGGTTGTGTAGCAGGGAAGATGTATTAGTAGCATGAGAATAATAGAGACATTTTCCCCATGGATCCTTGAGCAATTTACAAGCCTCCTAAGGTAGATTTATTTGGTAAATAGTATTCTGAAAAGATGATAAACGTTACATAAGTGTCCTGATTCTGCTGTTATTAGGCCCAAAAAGGCAGGTTGTGGTACCAGTCTCAGTCTCCTTCAAAATGCAGATACTGAGGGTTTTCTCTCCCCATTGGTTTCCATGCACTCACGTGCCCCTTCCCTGGGTACACAGCTGGCTGTAGGCCTGCATACCTGCAAACTCTTGCTCATGGTATCATTTATATGTGCAGAAATCTGACAAACTCTCCTCACTGAAAACCATCAGCAACAACTTCTTCAGCACTTTCAATTCTGTTTCAGTCATGACTTTTCTCCTTTTTCTCCCACACACCAAGCAAAGCATCCAGTTTCTTTTCCCCATCAATGCGTTCTCCTCCAGAGGTAGGAAGGAGAAAGGGACGTTGCTCATCCTTAGCCTCCGTAGTCCTGTTCAGAGCACCTCATCTACAGGTCAAGAGAAATGAGCGGAAAACTTGTGTCCCTGCTCTGCAGCTGGGCTGCAGCTTGTCAGCCTGTTCTTTGCAGCTGCCTGTCACTCAGCTCCACAACAGGGGTTGATCAGGCTCACTGGGGCCATGCCAGGCTCTTCTGACAAAAAAAAAAAAAAAGAAGGAGAAGGTATTTATTTATAACTGGCTTGTGAGATGGAAAAATTGTTTCTAGAAACAGAAAGTGTTTCTAGCAGATTGACTCTGGTAGTATTAGGTTTAGGGACTTGCTGGGTTCTATTTGAGTATCAGCTAGTACACCTACTGTATTTCCAGGCCTAGTCCTCCACAGAGCTAGAGTCCAATAGCATAATTGTTTACTGTTTAGACAGGGGATAATTTATTCTCAACCTGTCAGAAGATTCAGACTTAGAATTGTATAGTCAAGAGGAAAAGAAGACAGTAACTTTCAAGGTTTTGCTGAGTCTTATTTTATATTTGAAAAAGAAAATCAGTGTTTGAACACATTCTTGGTGCTTTGTGCTGCAGCCATCGGTACCACACGAACCTCTGTTCTGTGGTGCTATAGCAAGATCACTTCTGCCTTTTGAGGACAAATTGAAGGGCATGATCACATCTAAACAGCAAGTTTAGAAACACTGCATCAGATCTTTTGGGGGATACGCACCCCGAAGTAAGTTTGTCCAAGTATTTCCCAGGCGTGGAATTTCACCAGCTACACCCAGCAAGGCGATGCAGTGGCTGTGATGTCCAACAGCTGGATGCAGGCAAACACTTCTCTCACAGCTGCTTCGGGAGCTGCTCTGCCAACTCAACACGGTGCCTCTGGAATCAATCTTCTGCCACCATTGCACAAAGGCAAAGGACACCGTGAGAGAAGGACTGTCAAGTATGTGTGCAAACTGAAGGAACAGATTACCTTACACACATGATCTCCTTGCTTCAGCCTGGGTAAATTACATTCTTCAAATCTGCCTCACCATCGCTTCTTCAAAGGTATGCAGTGCCTGATCTCTCTACCCTGCTGTGAGCTGCTTTGCCAGGCTGTGAAAAAAGGACTGCTGTAACATTCAGTTCCAGACATGAGCACATTCCTGAGCAGGGACACTATTTCTGTGTATTTCCTTCTACCCCAACCAGCTTGTTTTGAACCTGACTTTCTATTTGTGAAATACTTTGGGGATACTTGGCTAAAAAATATACACGGATCTGCCTTTCCAACTTGGGTTGCATTCCTCTTGTGGTATATTTAAGGAAACTGAAACACGAGGAGCTTTATCTAATGAACACAAAACTATGGGCACATCAGCAGTAGATTCAAAGTAGAAAAAAATTTTCCCTGTTTAAACTCTATAACCTTTAAACCTCTCTATCACCTTTCATTATTCCCTGATCTCTTCTCCTGTGCCTTCTTCCTAATAACAAAGAGCCTCTTTCCAGGCTCAGACCCTAACCTGGAGGGTTCATGTACGCTGCCATGCAGGAGATCTTGTCCTGTCATGGCAAGCCCAGATACTCTGTCAAACCAGCTTAGAAAATCTGATTACTGTGAGTATGTATGTAACATTACAACACCAGAGGCAAATATAATTCTAGGAAATCTTGTTTTTTCCATTTAACTTGCAGCCTAGACAAAGGGAAGAGACAGCATGCCCTTGCTTGCATGCCACCACTCATTCTGTGCAGGGAAACTCTCAGTTCCTGAATGCTTTGTCAGTGAGGGGCCTGTCCATCGGGATACAACCCATGTGCTACCTCTAAGTCTCATTCCAGCATGCTGAGAGTAGCCATCACATGCCTTGGCTTTTCAAGAATCTGTACCCTCAACATTACCCACTCTTCGATATGCCTCTGGCTATAGGGAGAACTATTGCTTCCCTCTATCAGCAGCGTTAATACCAGATGCAGAGCCTTTCTGGTTCAGAAAAAAAGAAGTCATAGTACATAATATATGCTAAGTGGCTCTTTAATCTGTTTACCAAAAGCTCTGATATGACTCTGAAGGATATTGGCACTGCTGCTGACTTCAGAGGCAGCACAGTCCAGTTGTTAAAAAGCAAGTTTGGAGGGGACAAAGCAAAGCTTACACTTACACATGCTGCTAGTCTGAGCAGCATTTTAGTCTCTTGTGCCTCAGGCTTCTCATTTATGCTACCAGGATAATTATGGTTAACAACTGAGCATGATCTGTGGTAAAGCTTCCTTAAACACTTGAATGAAAAAAGCTGGAGATGCATTTATGGATTTTTATTCCATTAGTAGTTCAACTTCTGCCACAAATAGGATGCAAACCAGCTTTGATATCTTAAGATGAGATCTATTTATGTATCTGTGTGCTAAGCAAAAAGACAGAGTCCTTGAAATGACAGACAAACAGGTTTCTCTGTTTGGAGAGCCTCCCTAGCAAGGCTGCTGAGCACCGTGTGCTTAATGCTCCCCTGTGCCACGAGAGACACTGGTGAATGAATTTTGCCCTGCCCTGCCTGGAAACTCTGAGCTGGCACCAAAATGGTTTGGAGTAATGGGAGCCGTAATAAGTATGTGGGCCCTGAGCTTTCCATATTTGTGACAGTCTGTTGGTACATTACATCTTGTGATGTGCTCTGTAATAATAAGCCTGAACGGACGGTGACATTAAGACCAGGGGGGAAATGTTTTGCAGTGTTCAGTCTGAGGTGAAGGTAATAATTTAATGAGCTTCTGAAGAATTTGCACCCTCCCAGAAAACTCTGGCTTTGAGTGAGCTTTAAAACAACTTCCATCCCCTCTATAACACCAAGGGACTATCACTCTAACTGAACAAATACCAGGTCACAGGTGTCAGAGAGAATCTTGTGCAGGTGAAAAAAAGATCTTGCTGAAACTCTCCTTGCTTTTCAAATCAATATATAATTAAATGTATTTCATTAACTTGATCTGGAAGAGCCCTTCAAAAGTCCTTTGCTGTTTTTCCAAGCAAACTGGCTTAAAAAACGTAAATGCTCCAACCTTACTTCCACAAACAGAGCACCTCCTAACACATCTCCTGAACACTGTAGACAGTCACTGTTAAAATCTAGCTATGTACTAGTAAACTCCTTTCTCATCTCTTGCCCACTTAAACATCCTCTGGGAATTTTTGGTTTATTTTGTTGTTCATTAATACACTAGTTTAATTGCCTACATTGAAATGCTAACGAGCATCCAGAAAGACATGGAAAATTGGACTTCAGCTTAGGAAGAGCTTTCAGACTACAGAGATAATGAAGCATTAGGCCAGCATGCCTCTAGTAATGGAGATCTTTACAGGAATAAACGTCTACACACAGGTAGCTACAGTAGAGGATGGATGAGATGGCTTTCAGAGGTCCCTTCCCACTCCACAATTTAACTAACTATGATAAACATCGACTAGCTACTTTCAAAAAATCATCCAATATCAGCAACTGGAGGTACATCCTTGGGTATTTTATGAATTGCAGTTAACTGCATTTCTCACCCTCAGACACTCTATCGAGTTACTCTGGTTTACTGAGCTACTGCACATCAGCTGAGCTACATAAATCTCTGCTTTTCACAGATGAGGGGGAAAATGTGAGCTGTGAGTACTGTTAACCCAGCAGAACCTGAGTAGTGTCTAAAGCCCCTGACTGCATATGTCAAAATTGAAACAGGCTGGATTAAACCTACTAAATATTAGGAAGGTTAGAGACTCAGGGAGCAATTAATTGAATCCATCTTAAACACCTCTCTTCAGATGGGACCCAGTAAAAGCGCTCATCGTTCTCTGCTTACTATTGAAGGAATCTGCTTTAAACACCAAATTTCAAGGTGCAGTAACACACAATATGAATCTTGGAAGAAATCTTCAGAAGTAAATAAAGCCTACCAATACTTCCCACCTCTCTGCTTGGACATGGATGTGCTGGTCTTGGTTAAACAAGGACAATGAGGAATGTTTTTATCTCAGACTTCAGTGACCAAAATATTCAAGTGGCTTCTGGGTTCATCAGGGCTCATGCCTGCGGACAGGGTTGGATTTCTTCTCATCTGGTTAACAACTCTTGTGGCATAACTACTTATCTCAGCCCTGCAGCTATGCAGGGAGGTTTGCATTCACAGGAATATGTTCTTTCACACTGGGAGAGCTGAGGGAGACCTGCCCAGCATTTACCCACGTTACAATCTTAATCCTCAAAGTTCAAACAGTTAAGTGCCTCAACTCACTGTGTCTTTTGTACATGCCAATAAATTCTGTGCAAGGACATAGTGAAATCTGAGTGTTAAGCATTCATTTCCTGAAGATCCTTTCAGAGGAAGGAAAAAGCTAAGCTCACTATGAGATATACTGATGTGGCTTGGTAGAGTTTGTCAGAGTAAAATATAGATCACTCAATCTTCCTTGTCACAAGCTGTTTTGCTTGTCAGCATCTGCCCAACATCCTGCCCTCTTCCAGGCAGGAGAAGGTTCTCTGTCTACCTCTATCTACTGGCAGCCCATCCTCTCCACAACTAGTACAGAAACTTTCTTAACATGTTCATTTTTCAGTGTGTTACTTCTCCTTTGCCTATGCCCAAAGAAACTGGTTCTCAAGCTCAACATTCACCAGAATTCACCTTTGGAGATGGAATACAGAGGTGGGAAGGGGTAGATTACTGTGGTTTGGTGTTGCAGAGAGCAAGCTGGATGTCAGAGCCCAGCGCTGAGGTCACAGCGAGCATCGCCACACAGCAAGCACACAACGTGCCTGTGGGCAGCAGCTGCTCCACAGCTGGTGCAGGGCTGGCTCTTGCTCCCAGTGCTCCCAAGCACAGCCACTCAGAGTGTTTTGGCAGTGTGAGTCTGACAAACACTCTAAGCTTGGCCACAGAGCAAGTGTAAAAGGAACAGGGGTGACTGAAAGAAGCAGGTCCTTTTTTCCTTCCACCTCTAACATCTGGGTACCAACATGAAGAATAAAATCATTGCCTTAATACAAGACTCTTCCTCAGAAAGAGACACCTAACTTGTCCCTAGGAAGGACAACGCTGCCAGATTAGGCTGTCTACAAACAGCAATAAATGATGCTGGTTCTGGCCGAGGTCCTCAAAGTAACACATTCCCATAAAGGACTTCCACACTCATCTGATCTCATTCATTTCCCAGAAGAGTGAAAGTCTGCTGTTTAAGGGACACTAATGGCTAAAGGGATAAAGGTCCTTCAGAGAATAAAATTCATTACAGGTTTCCAGAAATGATGGGCTAAAAGGCTAAACCACTTTTAGTGAGAACATCTCAAAGGGGATGTGAACCCCACAGGGGTAGAAGATGGGGCACAAGACCCTAATATTTTCCCCAATGCCTGAGAAAAAGACACTTAAGGCAACAATTTTAATTAGCTGCTTCTACTTAGGTCCTTAGGATAGGGTACAAACTAAGGAACACTTTCTTCTCCAGTCCCAGTTTAAAGTAAGATCAAGTTCTAAACACAATCCTATCTTGAACTTCTCAAGTCAGCACTCCTGTTTCCAATCTAGCCACTGCCAAAAACCCCAGTGATTCAAGTGAGGCCAGAGACTGATCCCAAGAAGGTCACACCTGGGGTTTTATGCCATGACAAAGATTTGCTAAACTTGGAACCTGGTTGTGGATCAGCTTCCTAACACCACCCATGTTTGGGGTGGCTGGAGCTGAAGTTTCAGTGCTGGCCCTTCTCCATGGAACTGAAAGCCAGAATTATGATAACATCAATAAATATTCAGCCCCTCATCTTCAAAGGGTTGGGTAATGGCTAACTAATCAATGGCATAATACGAATCATGCCATCAATCATTCATGCAATATCTTTGCAAGCTAAGTATGAAGATAGACAATGGGGTTGATAGGTACAATCAGATTTATTTTATTCTAAAGACTTCATTATTGCTAAATTCCCCAAACCACAATAACAGTGGTAATAAAAACTTTCATCAATATGACCTAAAGGCAAGGTGGAGGGGAGGTGTGAATGGATACTCCTAAAGTGATCACTTTTTACTTTGTTTGTGGCTTTCTGAGCAATTCTGTGTCCCTTTTTACCCTCCTGCTAAGGGATTTGGCTGGAAACATCCTCATCAGCTGTACTGCCTTCTTGATTGTTGGAGACATTTCCTTGGCGACCAGAAAGTGGCATAGAGGAGTAATTGAACATGAACCCTTTAAAGTGCTGGCACGCTCCCAGTAAATGAGTGATCAGCCACACTTCCGAGCAGCCTGAGAGGAAGGAGCATTTTGCAAAGCAACCAGCCTGGGAACAGAGGCACTGTGGGAGCTTATGCTCAGGTTTTTTTAAGTCTGAAGCTTTTTGTCCAGAGGATCAAACTAGGTGCATACAGAAATACAGAATGAGTGTATCAGAATGCAAGAGGTGCCTGGAGAAGATGCTTGCTTTCCTTCTTGGCTCAGGAAGGGGAAGTTTTCTCAACACACACCAGTAGTCTTGCTACGTGCTAGAGAGCTTTGGCTTTCACACTCATCAGTGACGTGAGGTCATCCTGTATTTTGCAGGAACACATTCCCTGGCATGGTAAGGCTCTAAAGTATTTGATGTCCAGTCCTTTCTTTGCTTTTAAACATGTCACATATCTGTTTAAAAAAAGGATCAAGCTCACTCTAGGGCAAAATACCCTCAGGCCTTTTTCTCAGTGCAGAGAGCTATGCATTTACTCCTCAGTGTACTCCTGTGGATCATATACTACACACTGGGTTGGGCTGGGCTGGAAACTCTCACAGTGCTCCTTGCACTGCCTTCAGTCAAGACCAAAAGGCTACTCTACTTATATCAGAGCCTGGTGTAGGTAACTTGAAATAGTCTCCTGAATCTCAGTAAAATCTTGTGTAATCCCTCTCCTTTCCTTCCTTTCCACAGGCAGTTTGCATTGATTTTTTGAGCCATCTCTCCTCTGAAACTCTGCTGTTGTTTTTGCTTTGAACTTCTCCTCCTGGAAGGGTGCAGTGTAAAAGAATCATGTTATGGTTGACCCCTCAGCACTTTGTCTGGGGGCAGAGGGATATCATGATTTCATGGTAATTACTGTAATCAGAGAAACTTTCAATCACTTGTGGTAATCTAAATTAAGACCCTTCTTCTAAAATATATCCTCAGAGCTCCCATACAAATAGAGGACTTGCTCTGGGAATTTTTGGGCTCTTTGGCCTATGTTATGGAGGTCAGAGGATTTACTCATAATGGTCCCTTCTGGCCCTAACATCTATTAATCTATGAATAATTTCATTTAGTCCTGTGATCTGGTCTCCATTAGGTCACTATCTCTTTTCAAAACAAAGTAATGGGTCCATCATCTCTTGGAGAATGGAGGGAACAGAAAATCAAGCCAAGAACACCAAGAAATAGTGAAGAGGCTGTCACAAGTCTGTTATCAAGCACACCTCATTATCCAAAGACAACTGGTGATTTTTTCCCAGATCTGGATGAAGTGGATTTATTCCGCTCCAGTGTCAGTTTGTAGTTAATGTACCTTCCTGAATAGTGTGACCTTATAGCAGAGTTGGGTTGTTCTGTCTCAGTGACAGACTTGGAGGAAGTCTGCTGTATACCTGGAGGAATCTTGTCCCAAGCAGCAAAAATTAAGAAATGAAGCTTCACAATACTACTCTGAGGTAGGTCATAATGATCCAAAACCTAAAGAGAAGCAAAAAAATTTCTCGCTTTTGCACACTGAATGTTTCAGGACCCCGCAGTAAAAACACAGAGCAGAGGTAGTTCTGGGCATGTTCCTGGGCTGCCCATACTCCTGGACATCCCTTCTCCTCCAGTGGTTCTGTGTCTTGCAGAGGGGTTAAGCGTGTCAGTGTCTATGGACACAGGTAAGAGCACTCTCTCTGCCCATCCTCTTGCCACAGGGCAGGGAGTATTAATTCTGACACTGCACTCTGGATAAATTGGGCTCACAGCACCTGGACCAGGACCAGTTTGTGTCTGGCCAGCTCAGACACCAGGAGGCAGAGCATAGCTCTGCCTGTTCCAATCTGCACAGATATGTCCTGGAAAGATAAGGGAGGGGGGCAAGGATTATGACAGGGACCTATCAAATGCCTCAGCTCTCTGCTGCACAGAGTGAGTGCCCCTCTTTCCCTCTCTGAAATAGGGAGCAGGAATATGTACCAGTGAAAGCCCTTAGAGCTTCTTAGCTACACAAAAAGTCATGTTGACAACCCCTACACCAGGAAAACCGCCTGTCTGGGGAGCTCATTTAATCCTGGAAGCCTTCTGGAGGGCTCCAAAACATTTACAAATGTTGTGAAACATGAAAAACTGAACCAAAATCCTGAATACTGACTGTTCAGGTTGCAATACAACTCCAGCCCAGCTCTAGTAAAGTAATGCTCTGCCTACACTACAGAGTTATTAATGAGATGGCCCTCTGGAGGCTCAGGCACTAAGAAGCATGAAATAAGACACTTACATGTGGCAAGTCAATTCCATCTTCACCAGTGACAGGGAATTGATGGCTAATGGCATTTTACCTGATTGTAATTACATATTAAGTATAGTAATGAATGAAGATGAGAAACATGAGAGGCTTCATATACAAAACTATCCAAATTACTCAGTCCTTTTGGTTTCCTAAAAAGTCAATCAACAACCTCATGAAAAAGGCTCATAATATAAGGGATTTCTGCATTTTACTGCTTCTACAGATATCCCAGGAAAGTCAGAATGGTTTCCCTGGAAGTCCAGGGCTGCATTTGAAGCCCAGTTTATGTTTTTGCAGTGGAATCAGCTGTCTGGGCCAATAGCTGGGATAACCTGTCATACCAAAGGGTAAGAAACCTGAAGTCTGACAGTAAAGCTGATTGATAAAGGAGAAATTTCTTGTTCTATGGTCATCACCAATGTAAGTTGAGGTTCAAACACACTGTGAATTTTAAGCTTATGTTAAACTTGATTAACATTGAAATGAACAACAGTCAACCCAACATATTTGTTGAGGTAAACAGTCAGGCCAGACAATGAGCACTATATACAGCTCACTGAAAGTTTATTGAGTTTGCAGAACATTAAGCTAGTGCTGATAAATGTTCATCAGGAGCATCTCTCAGTATAGAGGTCCTCCTTCTGCTACCTCCAGAGAGATTAATGTATCACTGAGAATAACCAACCTGTTTAATCTATTCATCACCTCCTCTCAAAGGCTGTTCTGGAAGGATGTCGCCTTTCTGTACAAGTGCAAGCATGTCCTGACTGTGGGAACATAGGGTGGATATATCACTTGCTGAAGAGATTCAACAGAATCTGTCAGAGGCCTGACACCAGTAAATAAGACTGTGGGTACTGAAATGTCACAGTTCAATTTGGGAACCTCTTCTCTACAGGGACAGCAGTAAGCCCTTGCCAACTCTCCTACCATTACTTCCTTAATAGCAGAACATAACATTGATCAGAACATTTTCCATGCTTATTTCCCATGACCAACACTGTGGCCCAAAGCATGGTCTCGCCCACACTCTCCAGGGACAATTAGAAAATAACCCAATTAGTTAAAACACAGGATGAATCAATGGGAGGTAAGAATGGAATTGGGTGGGTTGGTCCCGAGTTCCTAAACTCCAAACTAGTTTGAGTGGTAGCACCAGGAAAAGAAAGCTCAGGATGTGGAGAGAAAGACAAGAACAAAGCCTTTAACTGTGTCCACTCAGTAGCTGCAACTTGATGACTCTCATTGGTGCCACTGACGGAAACAGGAAGCCCCTGTGCACTCACACAAGTTTCTTCTTGTTGACACGACTTTCATGTACCACAGGCTCCCCGGTTCACTTCAGGGGCTGGTTTACATTATCCCTCACAGACTTGCTTGAGCCTGTGTCAGACACACTCACTCTCTCCATCCCTGTTTCACGCTCACCCCTCCATTCCCTTTCATGCCACCTCTCAACCACCCTTTTCTACAGCACCATCTGTCCAGAATGGACTTGTCTGTTTTTCCTCAATCCAAATTCTTCCCGAGAAGCAAGTGCATGATTTGAGCGAGTCCAAAATCAAAAACCAGGCTAACGATAAAAGAAAATCCATCTTTCTTTCTGACTGCCTCTGGTTTAGAGTTCCCACCTGGCAAATATTTTCAGCACACTGCCAGAGGATTGTTTCATCTGCTGGGTATGCATTTCACTCCACGAGCCAGTTTCTCCCCAAGTGTCTTTCATGTAGGGCCCTCCACGCCAAATGACAACCTGCCACCTTTGTGTGAGATAGTGGTGGCAGCTCAGAGAGAACAAGCTTGGAAGCAGCAGGTTAGAAGGAAAAAAGCAAGGAAAGCTTTGAGATTGAAGGGGACTTGTTTGAATCTTTGCCATCAAACTCCAAATGCTTCCAGTAATGAGGGGGAAAAAGAAAAGAAGAAAAAAGATAAATACCCTGCATGCCAGACCTACAGCCAGTGCAAGTCAGTACAGCTCCACTGCCATCTGCTTGCCTTCACTCACAGATCCTCACCCCTTCCATGTGTGAAGTCCTACAAAGTACAGATCCACAGACACACAAGACACCTATATCCCAAACGTAGAGTAGAAGAGATCCCAGCTGCATAAAATCAATGTATGTCTCCAGTGGTGCAGTGTAAATTTGCACCGACTTTAAACTTGCATTAACGTAAAGAAAATCTCAAGAAAGGGATTTTCAGAAATTAAACCCAAGCTGAGTTACAGCCAGCTTCTCAATTCCCTCGGCGCCCCTTACTTAGGCAGCTTTCCAATTAGTGTCAATGAAAGTTTTGCCTGAGTAGCAACCAAGTAAAAATAGACTCGGAATTATGAGGATTCGACCCAGCGCCTTTAACACACAGAAATAGACCCACACACCAACACGCACAGAGAGGGCAAACCTCAGGAGTGATAATGAGCTTTGATTTTTCATCAGCCACAAAAATACCAGCTATGCCGCCAGTACATTCCACAATAGGGCAATATTTATATTTGATCTCTGCAGTGGTTTCACGCTGGATGTTACATAAGCCAGTCATTCCCCATACAGCAATGGAAACAGGCGGCATTTGCCACAGCTATTTCTTGCATCAGGCATTCTTTGCCAGATATTCATGGGAAACAAGATGGCAGGAGAATGGCACTACATTTCCCCTCTGCAGACACCAGGAAGGTTGTGAACAAGCGGCATGGGACTTTTGCTCTTTTTTTGGAACTGTTACAGGAGCTAATGGCTCATCTTGCCCCATTTGCATACCTAGGAGGTCTTGTGCATTACAAGAGCATATTTGCTGACAGAACAAAATTTGGCCCCAGTGCCCAGAAAATAACAGTCTCTGCAGTGATGTCCCCTCCTCTTCTGACGCAGGAAGCTACACAAGCTCTTGCTCTGTTCCTTCCACCTGTGTAAGTGGGATTCCTCAGGGTAAGATCACCTTTCCCACAGGTGCCATTATTTTCCTGGGATCTTTATTAGAAAAACATCATCCTGTAGAGAATGAGCTCAAAGATAGGGCGACTCCTTCACTGAGCCCTGGACTGTGGAATAAATTTCTAGGCAGAGTGAAATGAGAATTCAATATTATTGAAAAGGACTGACCAGTATTAACTGGTCACCAGCATTAACTATACGAACACCAGCATTAAGTATACAAAATAGCTACTCAGTAAGGTATTGTGAGTCCATCCACAACTTTACTTAGGTTATATAAACATAAGACTCTTAAAAAAAAACTTGGATCCAGAGTGAAAATGCCACTACAATCTTGGCTTCAACCCTGGTTTTTGACCCATTACAGATGTGAGATCATCCCACAGCTTTGCTTGGGCTCTAATTTTTTTGAATCTGTGCTTGAGAGTGAGTTTTGGGATATTTCCCCCTGTTGGACATTCTTCAAGGGAGAAAGCTGAAGAACTTCAGGGAGTTGGTAGCATTGTTCTTTGAGTCTTTTGGAAACAGCCTGAAAGAAAAGAAGATGCCTAAGTCATCCCTCCCATACTAAAGTAAGATCACCAAAACCTGGAGTAAAAACCTCTCTTGTCATATCTAAGCAAGCCACTCTGTGCGCTGGGTACTGAATATCCTAAATCCCACTGGCAGCACTGAGGAGCTGGGAGCATTTGACAGGCTGGGCCCTAAACTTGTGCTTACACAGAACAACATCTCTCCCTGTGTCTCACCCCACACTTGCACAGTGACAAGAGCCTTGCAGAGGGCTTGGCATACAGGGGACATTGTGCTTCACAGTTTGCAAGCCCTGCCCAGTGCTGCCCGGGCAGACTGCTGACATCTGACTGCAACAACAGGCTCAGTGAAAGAACTGTGGTGGAAGAGTTCAGAATATGCCTGCAATGAGCTACTAAGAGCTGGAAGAAGTTTGAGGGTTTTATTGGCAGAAGATAGCAATGGACTTTAAATGTGCCTCTTATCTGTAACCTATGTAAGCTGTTTTTGTTGGTGCTTGATTACTTACAAACTCTGAAGGAACATAACAGCTGGAGTTTCAGCATGTCTTCTGCTTCCAGCAAACACATATGATTATTTTTTGCATCCTTACTGGAAAGAACAGAGCAGACTGTACTCCAGGACTTTGTCACCTTAGGTCATATGATCACCACTCGCATGTGTCACACTGAGACTTATGCCAGCCTGTTAGCAGAGCTGGAATAGTAAAGGCAGCAAGAGACAAGCTGCATTTCCACAACCCACCAGCTGTCAAGAGGAGCAGAGACTGACAGAAATAAGCTGCACAGAGGAGACAGGCCAAACCAGAAATAATCCATCATGTGCCACAGTTCCCAGATTCCTCAGGATCCTTTCCGAGGAATCTGATGTCAGGCATTGAGCATGTCAGTACGACTTGCACTTTGGTGATTTTCCATCTGTAGCTGCTGTTTCTGACATTACACACAGGGTTACCACTGACACGTAACACTTCACAAACAGCTGGAGGAGCAGTGGCCAAACCTCCTTTGCATACTGAAAGTTTTGTGCAGCCCAAACCCACAAGACATCATTCTGCAAGCCCAGGAATATGTCAGAGAGACAAGGATAGCAGCTCCTCTGGGGTCTCACTGCTCTTGTGTGTGTTGGCACCAGGTTGTACATGCAGTGATAGCAGGCTTAGCCCCTTCCTGGTTTATTTCCAGATAGATCTGAAGTCACAGAAAAGCCTCCAGAGCCCTACAGCCCCCCACTGCTGGTTATGTGACATAGTCAGTGCATGAGGAGTTGTACTTATGAGGCAGCTGTGGCTCCATAGCCACACAACCATCTTGAGGAAGATCAAGACATTAATGAGGGGAGATAAGTAAGCAGCCAAAGAGAGGCAGATTTGCAGTTCTTAGTCCAAGTGTAACATCTGTGCCAGTTTTGAGGGGAAAGTAGCTCAGAGTTTTCGATATCTGGTTTGACCAGCAAAATAGCCCCTGGAGAAAGCAATAACACAAGAAAACAAAGGATGTTACACAAACTTCTCCCCATGTTGCCTGTTGCAACCTTCTACAAAGTCACTTAAAATGGGGTACCCACTATTTCTACCTTTCTCTCTCCATCACATCAGCATTGCATTTAGCCTTCAACCTAAACCTTAGTGTAGCCAACTACTTGTACATCTCTCAGCTTAGCCAAGATGTCTAAATATCTCTCAATGAAAAGTTCTACCTGAACATGAGGAAGAGCTTAATGCAGAGCACTGGAACAGGTTACCCAGGGAGGTCATAGAGTCTCCCTCCCTGGAGACATTCAAACCCCATCTGGATGCATCCCTGAGTAATCTGGTTTAGATGACCCTGCCTTGGCAGAGGAGTTGGACTGGATGATCTCCAGAGGTCCCTTCCAGTCGTAACAATTCTGTGATTTTGCGAACTTCTTTACTGTGCACTCGAACACATGGCCCAGAGAGGTTGTGGAGTCTCTCTCACTGGCAATATTCCAGAACTATCTGGATGCAATCTTGCACCATATGCTCTAGGATGACCCTAGAGCTGCTTAAGCAGGGAGGTGGGACCAGGGGACTCGCTGTGGTCCCTTCAAGCTGACCCAACCTGTGACTCTGTGATTAAGGGTGTCGAAAGGATAGGGACATCCATCACACATGTTCAGTGGCACAGAGATCAGCCTTGCATGGATGGACCCAGCTCCTCTCCACCAGCCACCCTGTATGGAAGCAAATTCTCCTAGAAGATCCCTTTGTTAAAAGTTTTTGGAAGCAACAAGAGCCCAAAGCCACACAGGTTCCTCCAGTAGTAAACAGCAAAGACAATGTTTCTTTTCTGCCCCAAACCTGGCCATCAGTCTCGTCCTGCTCACACCCTCTAAGGCAGATGACGAGCTCCTGAAGATCTTTCATGGGACTATAATCTGCTGCCAGCCAGTCCTGGCTAGTCATAGAAAGGGAATCCAGAGCATGCCTCTGCCCTGGAGACACTAGTCAGCAAAACAATTCCACAGAAACTGGATCACCCTGACTGCACACATGCACATTTCACCCTCCCTCCTCCACTCGCTCTTCATTGCCATTTCCATTTTAAATATTTAAACCAGCTATGAGGAAAAAAGGATTCATGCAAGGGAGGCAGTTAAAAATAGTTAAACTGGTAAAATTAGGATTATTTTGGAAATTAGAATGCCCTCAGGAAATAAGAGTGCTAACGACTAGGCACCTTCATCTCATTTATGTTTGCTGTGTGGTTGGAGCTACAACACCACAAAGCATTAGAAAATATGGAAAGATGTAACTGGTGTTCAGAAGAAAAACACTCAAGGTCAGCTGAATAGCCACTGAATGATACACTGAACAAGAAATTAAAAAGTACTCAAGAAATGCCAACAAACTGAAGAAAACAGTCACATTTCTCAGACTCATGTCCCAGCAGCTGAACTTTGTGTCCTCTTCTGTCATTTAATCCCTGCTTTTCCCAAGTCATCAGAATGCTACTACCTTTCATACTATTAAAAGGGTCTTGTGGGTATATTTTAGGTACTAAGTGATCCTTTGCAGCATTTACTGCAATAAGTTCAGTGCTTCTTCAGTTCTTGCCTTTATGCAGGGAAGTTGGTTTTTTTTTAACTTTAAAATCTTTCTCTTCTGATTTTAAATGGCTTTCCTTCCCTTGCCCACTCCCCCACTGATGTTTAATGTTCTTCCACAAAGCCTTGTAAGTCTTGCTGCTTTAAATGCTTCTCTTCTCATTCAGTCGTTGCAACCAAGTTCCTCTAGCCAACTAGACGGAATGGAGCGATTCCTGCACAGGATTGTCCTCAAATCTCAACCCTCTCCCTGCCCAAGTGCCCTCCCTGTTCATACAAAGAGAATTAGGTCATCTGATTGCAAGCACACACAACAAATCCTGCAGCAACAGATGTTACATCGACACAGAGTTGTGGGCTGTTCAGTGATCCAGTTTACCATGACCTGGTTTTGAGCCACTATCTATCTCACTGGTGTTCTGAAAAGTAGGGGCTTGATTTAAAAAAGAAAAACCCCACATGTATAGAGAGCTCCATGAATAGTTACATGGTTGAAGTGCTCATACAGCTGAAGAAAAGAGGAAAAAAAGGCATTTATGCAAAATAAGATGCTGAGGTTCATACGGCTAATCGGCTCCCCCACCCATGTTTGGTTTTTCAGTGACTCACTTGGACCCAGCAGGGAATTCCAGAGGAGAACCCAAGAATGGAGATCCCACAGCATCAGCATCCTTTTTTTTTAAAGTAACTTCATCTAACTTGCTCCCATCCAAACCTTTCCCCCTTTCAATAAAACTTTTCAGCAGTCTAATTCCAGCTCCAGCTCCTTTCTCTGTCTCTCACAGGGCCCTCTTGAAAGTCTTGGACTCACCAGCATTAGGGATTAGACTGTACATGGCTGTCCTAGCACGGAACAGAGAGAACATGATGTAATTTCCATTTTTCTCCCGTTTGTGCTATTTCAAAGCCCCACACTACTTATGGTTTCCACGCCACATATTCTTCTGTCCGTTGCCATGGTGCAGCCACTGGTTTGTCATTAATATTGTGGGTAACTTCAGATCCTTGACCTCAGGGCTTTCAGAGCTTTTCATGGTGTATTTTCCTCTTGATTGAATTGCTCTGCATTCCCAAGCACAGCTAAAACAAAAATAAAACACTGCTGCTTTTGAATAGTGAAAATTCATTTCACAAAGACAGGCTAGCAAAGGCTGGAAATCCATTGAAGAACAGCAGATTAAAAGGAAAACAGCCATTCTTTGCAGACATAGCAACTGTGGCATGGATTTAAATTTACCTACAGCATCTGACTCAAGCTATGGTCCCCAGAGTCCATGCATGAACTCAGTATTTGGCCCAGTTCCGATCTAATAATATGCCACCTCACTGCCAGAGGACCTCAAATCATTCTATAAATTCCCATGCATGAAGTTTCACAACACTTTTGAGAAGTGTGGAGCTACTCGTTCCCAGCTTACAGATGGAAACACTGAGGTACAGAAACAGAAAGTCAAATGACAGGTGTAGCTCATGGCTTCCCATGCACTTGCCCTGCTTTGATCTGTGTTCTTGCCTTAGGGGGCCAGGGGGTATTTGCACACCCAGGGATACCTTACTCTCACAGCAGGCCTGTGCAAATGCTTTTGTGCCTGTGATTTTTGCCCAGCGGGATTATTACTTAAACAGCAATTGATAAGTCATCCTCTATATTCAAACCTTGAGTATACTAAAAGCAGAATTTCATCTTACATATTCTTTAATGCTAGTGACAATTCTCAAGATGTCCCTTAGAAATCAAAAAGTTCACATACACTAGACTGAGTTTGTGGTATCCCTGCTTAACAGAAGCATCAATTTTTTTTCCAGTTAGAAGAAAGTAGCTATTACCATGAAAAATTAATTGTCATATGAACAGTCAGTTGCCAAAGCTAAACTACCAGATATTAAAAACTGCATGTACTTAAAGATGTTGCTTTCACACAATCTTTTTCTGTTAAATCAGATCCCAGAAACATGGATTTGCATTTAAAAGGCCTAAGCCATCACACAGCTGAAGATCCAACCCTCCTTCCCAGCCTGGCAGCAGTTTATTTGGTGAGAGGCCCTTCAGGATATGAACCCTCAAGAGAATAGCAGCATTAGCATTTTCTTTTTTTTCTGGAGCTATTATCTGTTTAAAGGTAAATGTGCATCTGTTACCTTCTTGGGTAAGATGTTTCAGAAGATGAAAACTCAACATCTGAATCTACACACAGTGCAATAGTTTAAAGCACTTAAAATGCCTAATAACAGGACTGAGAATGACACTAACCACTTGATCATGTCAAAATCAATACAAACACCTGTCAGGAAAAATAAAGGACAGCAAATGGACGGTAAAAAAAACCCTGAGGGCTTTTCTGCAAATGCTGTGAGAGAGAAGAGCAAGCAAAGGAGAGAAGGAAAAGTATCATAAAGGTACATCCATACTTTTGGGGCATAGTTGAGCTCATGTTGCCACTGAAGCTATTTTAGGACCACTCTCCCTTCAAGTCTGTCTCCCCTAGTCCCCTTAGACAGCAAGAAAGTCCTGTTCTGAAGACAGAGTGAAGCCACACAGGGCTTAGGGACAAAAGCACCGCCATAGACATGTCCCTCTTGCCAGAGGCTGGGAGTAAAGCCAATCTCACAATTTCTTCCCAGCAGAATAAGGACTCCCTTTATGATTTGCTCAGTCAAGAGGACACTCCAGCTGGCTTCACTCCCTTGAGGGGCCTTCACTCCTGTGTATCCATCTTGCCAGGCCAGCTAAAGCAGAGCCACTCTTTTACTATTGCAGTGAGGGTGAGTTTGCTGTGAGATCCCACAGGCAGCCCATTTGAAAGCCTTTCATTGGGAAGGCTGGTCACATTCCACTTTAGACAAAAATGCTGCCTGACAAACAGTCTTGTTCCTCAGATCCCCAGCTGTAATAAAGGGGGGGAGGGGGGGAAGGGAAAAAAAAATGAAAAAAGGGGAAAAAAAGGCTGTGAAATCCCAGAACTCATCAGGTAAAAGTGTATCTGTACCTGAAATTTGTTTTTATAATAGCCATTAAAAAAAGTTTTTATAAAAAAAAAAATCTTATGCTTAGGATTTATAGAAACACAGTAGAAATAAAGAGAAATGCCAGATATCCCCTCTTGGGTTAAATCCTATGAGATGCCGAACACTGCCATCTTTTTATTAAAATGGCAATTAAAACATCAATATCATATTTTAGTTTTCCTCATAGTAGCCTTATACTCATACTCAAGATGCTCTTTTTGGATCGAGGTACCAGCCTATTGCTTCCCAATATCAGAGGTGTTTTGTTTGTTTTGTGGGGGTTTTTTAGCACATTTATCGATAAAATAATGCTGCAAGTGGGACCTCTGTCTATATATTGCAAAAAGCCACATCTGTTCCCACACAGTGAATTATGGAGGATTAGCCTAATAAATTCTGCTGTAAATCAGACTCAAAGCATCTTACTACACTTAGGAAGAACAAAATGCAGGGTACCTACAGAAACAGCTGCCTGGCCTTTTCCAAACCCAAATCCATCCATACATCCATCTATCCCTCCATCCCAGAGCAGAACCAGCGCTATCACGAAGCATGTGGGGGCTTTCCATCTCCAGTACTGGGCTGTGTCACTGTTCAGAACAGGAACCTGATGTGACTCTTGAGTCCAACAGAGAACAGACCTGAACCCAAACCTTCATTTACTGTGCTGACACATCTCAGCAGCCTCATCTCTGTCTTTTCAACATACCGACCTGATTTTAAGAGATGAGTGCAACCTGTAACATTGCATGGAAAAGTCATTGCAGATGCCTGTTAACATCCTCAAAAAGCTGTTCTTCTATCCAAGGTTATGTGTGGCACTCAAAAAATGAGAACTTAACATGCATTTAATTTCCACGCTGTATACTTTGCTACCCTCTCGGCTCCAGAGCGGTCAGAATTCAGCATGGACATAGAACTGCATCTCCTTATCACAGAGGAAAGAGATTAAAGAGCCTCAAAAAATAATATTTCAGTTGAAGACATTTCATTAGACATCATGGAGAACATGATGTTGGAATGGAAATCGCTTAACCCATTTTATAAATTGGCACAAATCAAGGTAAACAGCAGGCACTGAACAGATTCCAGTCATGGTGTTGCACGCTTCACTTACTGGATGATGATATAATTTCATCACTGTTAATTAACTAATTTTGTTAGCATCTACAGTAGTCACCTATCAGGGGCTTGAAGTCTCAAATTATTTCTCTGCCAAAGTTATGACCTACTTATACATTATCCAATTACCTAACAATGGCAATAAAAATAACACCAGGTAGTTAAACTGCAACAGTGAAAGTCAGGAAATAGAAATTTTGTCTCAGCTCTGTTACTCACTTTTGTTTGTGCCAGCTCAGGCCACAGTCTTTTCATATCCACTAATCTGGGGAGTCCTGTTACAATCAGGATCTCCATCTGACACCAAGAGAAGATACAGATACTCAAAAAAATCAGTCCCTCAGTGACTCCAAGCAAGCTCTCAAATGCAGTAGTATTACAATTCAACTCTGTAATGGTACTTTAGCCATATAATCAGATACAACAAGGTTCATGCACCAGCTGATTACTGCCTGGTGTTCCACTCAAAAGATGCCTGGAACAGCTGCAGTGCAGATCCCTCTCTCCTGATCCAGCATCCCATGCACTCAATGCACTGTGATAGTCACCCAGCTTCACTTCTTATGTGAAGACAAGAGGAAAAGTCAGAGCTTTGCTTGGGGTTGGGCCACTTAAGAGCCCTGAGGCCAGAGGAGCCACAAAAAAACATACCCAGGTGCATCTGTGAAGAATCCCACAGTGTGCTGCCTTATAAGAAGGGAGGGAAAAGAGAGCTCTGCAAAACAGGCACAACCAGTGCACGTGTCTACCTCGCACAGGCTCTGCCAGATCTAATGAATACAAACAGATTTTAGTCCCTTTATGGAAAAGGGCTGCACAACTCTCCATTCTTGTGCTGTTTTCTCATGTAGCAGAGCAAAACCCAATGCTTTCACAGCTTGTTTTTAATCCTGCAGCCTGGTTAAAAGGATTCACTGTTCCACTAAAAATGGTGCGTGCTCTGGACAGCAAAGTTAAAAGCAGAACTTCTTGCTGAAGCTGGAACAAGGTGAATCCTTTATACTGTGGCACCTACTCACGGTATAATGTGCAAGCATGAAAAATAAAACCAGCTGAGTTCTGCACAAAGCTTTTGTGTGTGTCTGTGTCTGATGTGCTCTGTGAATCTTTTGTCACAGCTCAAAGTGTCGTTCCCAGGGAGGGGTAATTTTTTCCCTTCCCTCAACTGTGTTTTATGGTTTTATTCTAATTTTACAACCGGTCTGTGACAGCTGGTCACACGGTGTGTCTGGGTTGAATAAAGCCCAGGGACCCTCTGCCAAGCTTCTACACAATGTGCTGAGCTTAATGAAATGTGTCAGCTCCACTGTGAATCGTGCATTCATGGAACTGAACGAATCTGAGTTTTCAAGGAAAACTTAAGGGATACATAACTGCACACAGCAAATCCGGAGGGGTGGAGAGAGGAGACGAGTCCCAGAGAAACACTCAGCAGCTCTGCTAATAGCAAAATAGATCCTGATATCTGGAATTTAATCAACCTGTTTGAGTAATGATTTAAAACTACCAGCCACTACCAAGGCCTCAGGGGAGAACAAGTATGGAGCTCTGCCACACACATCCAGCACAATCTCGAGAAAGTAACATAATTTTTGGGCCTCTCTTTACCATTTATACAACTGAACAGAAGTGCTTCTTTCTGGCTCAGGTTGCTTCTCTGACCTACTGAGGTAATCAGCCCAGCAGGACACTGACCACTCCTGACACACAACAGTGTCTGGTTGGTACTTGAACCTCTTTTCATATTTGGGAGAGGACAGACATGTGAGAGTCCAGTACGAGGTGAATGTACCATTGCAAGGTACACAAACCAAAGTCCATAATGCAAACTGGACTGACTGTACTTTTTTCTTCCCCAAAATGCTGCAGAACAATAAGGACCCTGCTAAACATGAAAAATGCTAATTTTGACAGGAAAAGAGGTCTTCAAAAGGTTTAAGATTTTCCTGCATCATATCAATCTGTGACAATCATATTGCCATTGCAATTTTCTGTAGTTTCTTGCTAGAAGTCAGTCTACCAGTAAATAAATTAGTGGATTGATTCTCCATTGGAAAGAAAAGGAAACACAAGTGCTCAGCATCCTTGAAAATCATGCAGCATATGTTCTGGGAATTTTTCTGACCTAAGAGATTCACAGGGGCAATGGGTAAATTGTCACCCTACCTGCTGTACATGAGTTGCTCTGTTTTCCTTTTCCTCAATGTTTTCAGTCACCTGTCAGCTAAACTGCCCCAAATCCAGACCTAGTTGTGTCATACTGAGCACTCTGTTACAAAGTGGGGAAATCCATAAGAAGGCACCTGATGTCCATGGTTGGGCCCTGCTGCAGTTTGCTGTCAAAGTCAGTCTGATATTTCTGGATCAGACAAGAAGTTATCTGACCTTGACACGTGAGTTTAACCAGGAAAACAGCAAACACAACACTGGCACAAACTTTGTAAAACAGACATACAGATGCCAAACTGTGGATGTCCTTTGGGGCAGAGTTAAAAGTCAAAGACAAGACTCCCGGACGTGTGAACACTGCTTTCAATTCTCTTCACCTCTCGCCAGCATCATTTACCTTAGCAGTGCTTTACTAAGGAATTAAGCCTTAAAATATCCTTTTAGCTATTCTATTTTACATTAAGGGAAACAGGAGATTAAATGACTCCTGCAAACTTTACACCCATGCTGGGATCAGATATAAAACCCAGCTATCTTTGCTCCAGTCCTTGGCTTTAGCCCAAGGCCATATTTTTTCACCTCTTAAAACAAGTCCTGCAGAAATGTGTTCAAGAAGACAACCTTCCCCTGCAACTAAGAACCCCTGGCTGTAAACATAGGTCTGAACTCTGCCAACCTGCCACATGCTCTAATAATAAGAAAAAAAACAACAAAATTTGCAGCCTTTTGAGAATACACTTTCAAACGTGGCCCAGTGCCTGTCACCCTGTCTCCAGCCACCTTCTTTTTGCACCTGAACCAACCGCACCATCCTTCTTGTCCCTGAACTCTCCTTCTCCTTTCACATCTGTTGTCTGCAAATCTTCCTGTCACCACCTCCTTTTTTAAGTGCCAAGATCTGGACTGCAGCCCCATTCCTGCAGGCCATGATCACTTCTGGCCACGGAGAACAGCAAAGTCCACTTCTCCCATGGACCCTCCCCAGTTGCCCATGACACTGACCCTACCAGGTGCAGCATAATTTTCCACCTCCTTGCCCCACACAGAAGGGCAGAATGAGGCCAACTCCACCCCAATCAGAGCCTTGTAGGTGCAACTGCATCAGGAATATGAGATTCTACGTGTAACAGGATGGAGTCTCATACAGTGCTAGTGGGGTCCAGGCCAGCACCCACAGCCCTGTGATATCACCACCAAGTCTTTTATCCAAGATAAGCCTTGCCTACAATATCTTACCTATATCCTATTTGTTTCTGGGATCCAGTTCGAAAAAACCATTTTGGATTTTCTACTCCTCTCTCTTTCATTGCCCCCTCAATTCCCAGTTCCTCTCCATCAGGATGTAAATGGTGCAAAACCTTTCCATTGCCCAAAAGCCACAGAGTCTTCCTCTTCTTTTTTGAGAATGAGTTTGTGAACACTCAAATACATTCCAACTATTTTTAACCAAAGCTTTATGTGATTACTAGCATGTATTCTCTGCTATCCTGTTCATCATTCTGGAACTGGTTTGGGGGCAAGACTGATTCTAGGCCATGGCAGTGGTCTCTGTGTTGAGCCTAATGAAAGCAGGGTTTTCCCAAGAGGAGGGATTAATTTAAGTGTCTTGTATCTCAGCTGTAGCAATACTTTTAATTCATGTTTGTAGACAAGCCAACCTGTTCAATTCTGATGGCCTGTGCAAGAAATAAATTTTTCAAACAAATTCTCAGTAGGATACTTTTCTTCAGCATCTCTGGCAAGAAGGGACTAAGTGAGGTGATTTAGTTCTGAATCTTACAACTTGCTCTGGAAGTGCCCTTAATTATAGTTGGGTTCTGAGTTTGTAGAAGTGTTTTTAATTACTAAGGGGAAAAAAAATGAAGTCAAAGCTTAGCCAGCTGCCAGAGCTTCCAGAGGACTGACTACATTCACAAATCTTGTAATCTTTTTATGTTCGTTATGAGGATACTACAAAAAAAAGGGTAATCAGATCCTGGCCAACAAATTAAATGGTTATTCAAAGATTAATTCATATCATCTGTACTCCATTAGATGTTCTCTTTTGCCAGGGAATATAATGCAATATTTTCAGGGGGGATAGTTGCTGCTATTGCCAAGAGCTTGCAGTTCACTGGCTCTTGCAGTGCTGACAGGGGAGTCACTGGGCTATGGGCACAGCTAGAGCAGATAGTGTAGCAATATTCAGTATGAAACATATGGAGCAAATCTGCTTCAATCTGGTGTTAAAAGGTACTGATTACGACCCTGAGAAGCAGCCAAGTGACAAGGGGGAAGCAAACCCATAAACCAATAAAAGTTTATCCTTCGTGGTATCATGAAGGGAACAATTTGTCGCAGCTGGGTTTGGGCTCCCCTCACACACCCCAATTATAGATACATCAGGATTTCATTTGAAATTCAGAAGATACAGTTGAGGGAAGTGTGACTTAATTTCAGTGCATCTAACCTGAAACATTGTAAGAGGGTAAACTTTCCAAGAATAAACACATAGTATTGTTAAAGGCAGAACCACAGAATAAAAATTAAAAAAAACAGCTTTCCTAATTAATTTGTGATCCCTTTCAGAAGGCACAGTGTGAGTTCTACTATCCTGCCTATTTACACATTTGCTAAACACGAAGATTTTACCTTCTGTTTCCCAACAACAAAGGCCATCTCTGTAGTGCTTACCATTGGGTTCCCAAATCTTCGTTCGCAAAGCCCAGCCATGACCATTGGGTAGATGTTAAATGGATGTACGTACAACAGTGAGATTCATGAAAGCCACTATGATCAGTGCAGAATTGCCTGTGTTAGCTCATAGGAAATCATAAATACCTAATTTTTGTCCCTTAGGGAGCTGTTAATACTGGATTTAAATGGCTACAAGGACAATTATACAAGGCAAAGGTGTTTGCACCTTTTACTGGATTTAGCTCCTGATCCCTTTTCTGTGTAAACCCTTCTAGAGCCACCATAGCAATAAATAACATGTATTATCCAAAATATAATTTTCCTCTTTTGTTTGGTCATTTGTCTTGTTTTTTTTTTTCCTGTTTTTCATCCAGAGTTCCTCACATAGTAAGCACAAAGGACTCAGAGAATTAAGTCTTTTAAGTAAAATCTGGTGGCACCTAAATTACAAAGGTACCACTACAGAAGCAAACATAGAGCACGTCCAGGAGAAGGGGCAGATAATTCCAGCTGCTAAACTGATCTTGAGAATTCAACTGATGAGGTGTAGGCTGACTCATATACTGTACCTCTGATTCAGGTAAGTAGGTCTTGCTTGTGGAACACATGGTTCTTTCCAGATGTTCTACTGCATCCATGTTGTTGAAAGAGGTGAATTTACAGCTATCACGGAATTCACCTGCAGTTATTGTTAATTATATATATAATTATAATTCTTTATTCTGCAGTACTCACAATAAACAAATCACCATGAAATCTAGATACCACACTGCCACATAATGTACCCCCTCATTTGCTTTGTCTGAGGCTCAAATCAACAACAAATGGTGTCCTTCTACTGACTTCCTTGGATACTGGAAACAGCCCTAGCATTTGGCTCCCTGTGGAAGCCACATACTACGAAGTGGCCATTTTAAATGGTTGAAGGGCAGAACTAAGTAATGGAAAGCTGTTTTTTTCCCTTAAAAACTACACAAAATCTGGGTTACCTAGTCAGGGTTTTAGATACAGAAGTAAATTCTGTTCCCAAAACAATTTTGCGTGAACTGTTACTTTCTGATGGGTACATGAAGCACTAATCTCTGTCCTCCATTATAAAGCGCGCTGCAGGTTTCTCCCACTAGCCTCTCAGAAGTAAGGTAAATCCAACTGCTCTGTTTAATGAGCTGCTATTATTATTATGATGCCCAATAAAAATTAGGATTTATTTGCCTGAACTCTTTCCTTCAGGAAATGTCAGCCAAACATAACCATGCAAAAGTGAACACCATGTTTGCCTTGGCTTCTGGGACATGCCATGTTCCCAGAACGAGGGCAGAACAAAATATTGGGGCCTAGGCACACTGCCTGCCTTGAAAATTGGGCACTGTCTAAAGCTAGTTTGCAGATATTGGAAGCCAAACCTGTATTCTGGGCTTTGCCAAGTCTGGTGCTTTTCCTTCACTTTCCCAAGCCCATGGTAGCCACATCAATATATGTATTTGAGAAAAGTTTGAGCGTATTCAAGGTGTTATACAAATATCCTCTCATGTTCTGCTGCAATACATGTGTTGAATAATATCTTGTAAAGGTTTTACAGACGTCAACATTTTTGGATTAATTACCAAGAAAAAACCAACCATTTTCCTGTGTCACTGTACATTAATATAACCAATTAGCAGAGTCTAGTTGTCAAGAGGCATCAAAAATAGGGTGTCATGCCAGGTTTGTGAAAAACAATTTGGACACCACGCTCTCTGGTTTTGGCCCATGTACTGTAAGCAAGAGGACATCCTTATTTCTTCAAATTTCCCTGATGGAATAGGTTCATGCTATAAATCACTCCAACTTAAACTGTGATTTTATTTTCTGCATTAAAAATTCCAGAACATGATTCATCCTCTTGTCACTGCATTTTGACATGAATACAACTCCTCCACAATCAGTGGAGCCAGACCAAACTGGGATTCTAAAACAGGCTTTTCGGCAACACATTTTTTAATAAGTCCATCCTCTAATCAGTTCCTAGTTCTACTAAGATGACAAGACTGAACTACAAAATTATTCCATTCCAAGACGTTTATTATGAAAAATCTCAAAATCCAAGTGTGGATTCCTTGAGACTGAACTAAACCCACACACAAACCTAAGCAAACTGCAAGCAGGGCATGAAGTTTAGCAAACCTCCCTACCCCAAGACCTTCTGCTGTGAATGCAGCCTGAAAACTGAGAATGAGCTTAAGAACTGTGTTCCCATCCAGCTTTCTCAAAGAACAAGAAAACTTCGCAATTTGATCTTCAGATAAATAAATTTGGCTTGGTTTTCAGACATATCTGTTGTCAAAACTACTCATCCCTACAAATGCAGGAGCTGTTGAAATAAGGGCACACCCACTATTTTCAGGATATAAAAGCAAAACCTGCTAATCCCTCTGTTTATCCCTATCTTGATTAGGATAGCAAAGTAGATATGGATGCAATAGCAAAATGGATACAACTGCACACAATTTTCCAAGGGACTCAGTAGTTTCTTGCCCCTGTAGTCATTGTTCCATGACCTATCATGAGAGTCCCTCCTCCAAGATGGTATCTGCAGAATTTTTCATTAATTTACATTGTCTTCACAGGTGCTGAGACTTTTCTGAAAGCCACATGAAGTTGTGTGCTTCAAAAAATCCAAATCACGTCAGGGTTTGAAGGTCTTACTTGGTGCTTTCTCAGTGGACCAGAAAACTTCCAGCAGAATTACTCTCTTCTAACAGGAGAAATCCCCAGTGTTGTGATATCAGACTACATTTACCATATGCCACTTTCAGATGCAGATATGTTTTCATTGGCACAGCATTGATGCTGGGCCTGAAACATGCTGGGCCTTTGGAGGAATATCTAGGGAGAGAAAAAAGAACAGGGAAGACAACCTCATTCCTCTAACAGGTTACCTTATAAGCAACCAGCTCCCTGTAGCTACCCAGGATCCTGCAGACTGGGAGCTATTCTAGGGGAGAGAAGTGAATGCTGAGACCTGCTTGCAAAATGCAGTCCATCATATGGATGGCAATGCTGTTTATCATTCACATTCCACTCCTGCACCCTTGGTAATATGCACAGACACCAAAGTTGGACTCTATTGGCACTTTTCTGTTCCTACGCATGTGACCCTCATCAAAGAGCTTTGCCAGCAGCTAAAGCAATGAACAAGAAAAAAGTACCAATAATCCTGGACTCTGTAGTTTTCTCTTAAACAGCTTTGACAGGACTTGAACAGACAGGAGTGTCCTGGCACTTTCAAGATGAAAGCAGAAATACAAGAAAAACTGTCAAACTTCATTTGAGTTAACACTAACACTGTGACCAGAAATACTTTTCCAGAGAAATGCAGGCATGAGACTAAATGTGTCACTGAAAGACATGGCTCCTGGACTGTAATCACAGCTCTGCCACTGACTTGTTCAGTGATTTCATTTGGGGTATTTAATTTCATTTGGGGTATTTAACCCCTGGTTACACCACTTTCCCCACTGGCAAATGAACAGGAGGATGTTGAAATTCCTGAGGCTAAGGTAAGTGGATGTGTTCTGCCATATATTCCCAAGGCAAGCACTCTACTTATGTAAAATAATTAATACGTTACCCACATGTTAATTCCTGTCTCTGCCATTTATTTCGAATTAGAAGCTTCATATTCCTTTTTCCATGGATGCACAAACTATACTGCCCCTCATGGGCTTCTAATAAACACCTGTAGATCTACCTCATTCTTTATTTAAATCCTTACTTTAAACTAATTCTGCCATGAAATCACCCTAAAACATGACAATGATGAGACAAGCTCATAAGCTGACACCTTCTTGTGTTGTGCCAAAACCAGCTATGTCTGCATTGCAATGGAAACATGAAAAGGAGATTTCTGAACCAGCACTGCTCCACACGTGTGAGTCAGTGTGTTCCTGTGTTCCTGTACACAACAGAGAGAAAGTAGCCTGAGTCAATATCAACTGAGAGCAAGTTTGATATAAATCAGAGGAAGTTTTCCACACAACACAAACTGTGGAGCCTGTGACCACAGGAGCTCAAAATGGGATTAAACACATTTACAGTCTCAGTCTATTAAAATCTCCAACTCAGGATAGAGTTAACCTTCCAGTCAGTGTTCTGTCAAGGGAAAGACCATTGAACACACGCCCTACTCCCTGATCTCTTGCTACCAGCCTTTGTTGCCAGTTATTGTCAGAGAGAGTGTCAGTTTACACAAACCTTTACTCTCACCTGGTAATATATCCCTTACATTTTTAGGTGAACTAGTAAGAATTGCTTTTCAGCAAAAGATTATTACTTCTGGCACAGTACCATAGTATATTGCTTCTAGCACTGTGGCAGCTTCCACAGAGCTCAGTACCCCTGCGTGTTGTTACGTTCCTGTGTTTCTTGTCCCCACTTACTTGCTGATACATTTTATTTAGCATGCACATCATAGGGAGCAGGACACTTGTTCAGTCCTATGTTTATTGAGTGGTCAATATGACTATGTGTAAATATTGGGCCCAGCAGACACCAAGGTAAGCTGTCAGAAATCCCCTGTGGAGTGAACACACGCAGGCCCAACCTCCAGCCCCCCTGGATCCATCACACCGGGTTTGCTGATATGATAAACAACGTAAATAGAAGTGACTTGTTCTGAGCAATGGCTGTTAAACCAATAAACACCCAAAACTTTGGAGAAAAAACACTGTTTTTCCTCATTTATCAAACAAGACTCTGTATCTTTTTTTTTTTCTCCCTCTTCTTAAACAAGTTCAGTTTGTAAAGATTGAAGAAAAACAAGACATCCTTTCAAATCCCTTCTCTGGATCAAACCTCATTGGGTTTTGATGTCAATGGTGCATAGAAGGCCAACCACTGCCAGCAGAAGTATTTGGCAGCCGGACTGTTACATAATACAATCCTGTCTTTCACAGAAGAGAAATCTCTGTGCTACTAAATGTGCTAAAATTTAACCCACTGCTTTGCTCCATCCAGCCAAAACAACTTTGTACATTTTCCATAGTACTAAACGATGGTTATAAAAAAGGGCAAGTTTCTGCTTGAAAAAATAAAATACCCAGAAATACTAAAACCACATATAGGTATTTGTTTAAGGAAGTACACATTTCCCTTTCCCCACCTCTGACCAAAATCTGCTCTGAGAAGGGGGATGTTTATCCCAAAAAGCAAGAGGGGTATTTAAAAAACCTGTACACCTACTACAAGAAATATACTAACAAAAATAAAAGAAGTGTGTTACACTCAAACTGTGTCACTACTTCATGTAAACGTTTGGATTCAGAACTCTGGAAACATAAAATGTTTTTCAAGCCTGTTTACAGTAAGTTTGAGTTTTCAGCTCCCATGAGTAGGAAGAAAATGTCCAACTTTTTTTCCAGAATGGTTTTTTAGCTGTGCCTGTGTACCTTGTGATGCTAACAAAAAACAGTATCAGCTTTGAGTGGTACAAATCAGGGGTACTTTTAGTCCCACTCGTGGTTTCTGCCAACAAACTGACATGGCAATTTACAGTGCCAGATGCCAACAGGTGATATTCCTACCGAACCCAAGTTTAAAAAAAAAATTATCTTCTCTGAGCCCCAGTATAAACCAGCCCCTATAATATCACCCAGCCATCCCTGGACCAACCCCAATATCTTGTGTTCAGCTCATGAATACCCTCCGGCAACAGCAATATTAACAAATCTGGGAAAGAGAAATCCCAGACTGACTAAAACTAGAAGAAAGGCCTTTAGGATTTGCCTCATAGGGAATGAAATGAAAAGAGCCCAGGAGGCCCAGCTTTATGTAGTTATGTTACAGTCCCCAGTAAAGATTACCCAATGGGCCTCTCTCAGAGAACTGGAGAAATGCTTTGGGGATACAAATCCATACCCAAACAAAGAGTTAAAGGGAACTGTGAAGTAGAGCAGAGGGAAGGAGTGTGTATTAAACCCCACGCTGAAAACATGGAGCATGATGTGACCAGCCATCTTTCTACTCTCTGGCAGACAAAGTCTTTCTCTGAGAAGCCCTAGTGTCAGCTGCTGCTGAAAGAAGAGATCTAGAGTTACTTTACACTGTGTGGACACAGGCAACCACAGACATCCCACACAGCATAGGCTAGAATTGATTCCATCCCCTGTCCTGGGTTCCTACAATAGCAAACACTGATCCTGGAGAAGGGAAGATATCCACTGAGGCAGCTAAGGAAACTTTTCATAAGCCCCTCTGATAGGAAAGTCAATATAGGACAGTGACTAATATAGTCTGAATTATCCACTGAAGAAGTCTCTCCGATCACTGAGAGCAGAAGGGTTAGAGAGACCAGGGAGACCCAAATCCTAAGGCTGGAGCTCACCTCTGAAAACACACCAGTCTGGATGTCCCAGCTCCGCAAACAGGACAAGCAAAGCACCATCTCCCAACGGACAGTGACCAAGTCGGCTGGTGCTACTAGAGCATCCCCGCTCAGAGTTCATGTTACCACAGTGTCCAGCAAAATTCTCCTCAGCACAACCTGAAGATCATCTCTTGGTGCTCCTCCAAACCCCAACTGAGCCCATTATGTTTCTAATTGAACTGCATGTTTCACGAGTGGGCATTTTATTGTACACAGGGAGGAGTGCAAGAGTAGAGAAAGTAGGTGCAAAGAGTTATTTATTTAGGTTCAGAGAAATTTAGTTTAGTTGGGAATTTTTCTTTTGTTTCCCTGAATCAGGAATTAATTAGCCCACATTACTGTCTTTGTTTAGATGTTGAGTGTTACGCTTTGCTGGGTGGATAGTGGCCTAGAGCAAGTACTACGTAAACAAACACTTGTTAACGGTGACTTGGAGCGTGACAGAAAACCTGGGGATACAAACCAGCCAAACAGGGAGACAGATCAGTCCCGGGCTGGTGAACGGGTATTACACACACGTCCAAAAAAACCTCAATACTTCCCTTTCACATAACATGGTCCCCTCCACTGAGGTCCCAAATGACAGATCCTACTCGGAGCACATTCCCGTGGCCTCGTGCTGCAAAGGCTGCCAACACAGCCTCCTCCAACAGGAGGGTTTGGGGAGAGGGCGTCCCTCTCAGCTCCAGGAACTGAGCAGCCCCTGTGAGCCCCAACCCTGGCTCTTTCTCCCGCCTGCCCAATCCCTCGGAGGGATGATACAGCAAAAACCTGGCTCCCACCAACTGTTGTTACAGCCAGAGAGCTCAGAGGTTTCTCTTGGCTCACTGGCTGGCTTGTGTAACCAGGGTGAGGTGGTGTGGGGAGCACGAAGGTTGAGAGATTGGATCTGCAGTGTTACGGGGAATGGAGAGGAGCTTAGTTGCATTTTACTGGGTGCGAAAAACATAATTAGCAGTTTGGAGTCACTATGGCTGTGCCTGGACAAGGGCTGGGTTATGCAAAAACAGTGACTATACTGAGAGAGCTGTGGAACACCTCTGTGGACAAGGGCATAAGGAAATCTTGAACCAACAACACTCCTGTGCAGGTTCCATTCCTCTTCCTACTTTACTCAAAAGCAGTATGTTTCTCCCTCATCTTCAACATTTCCCTTTGGTTTAAAGTTCAACTCATTGCACAGATCCCCACTGGGGCATTATCAACATTTTGAATAATCATAATATCTCTGCCATCTGTATGTGATGTCCTGATGCTCACAGGCAAGAAACAAATTGTTGTCATTTTTTTTAGCAGGAAGGCATTTCAGTAGATCGATAGAGGAAGGCAGTACTTACTCAGAGTACACTGGTCTCTTATGACATGTCCATCCTTTAGACACTGCCTGCCAGAATTTGCCATGTTTCTGCTGGAATCAGAATTTTCATTGTCTTTTTATTATTACTACTTTGGTTCATGCTCTCTCTTTGTAATGACAGGTACTGAATTGTAATTTTACGATAGTCCCTTGATGCAAATAACACAGCAGAAACATAATTGCATGTCATTCATGCTCGGATATTATTAAACTTCCATCATCAAACAGAGTAAGCCTTTATGATTACAAGTCTAAAAGGATAACTGTTTCAACTGCACACGATATTTTCTCATGCAAACACTACAGGCTACATGCATAACTCAAGGTTAAAGCCTTTGGTGCCTAAATCACTTTAAATCACTGGATGAAGGTTTTAAATCTGAAATTTAACCTCTCTCAAAACCCCCTTTTCCCCCTCCTAGTATCACATTACACACTACTTCAGCCTATGGACATGTTAGGTTTGAACTTTAAGCCATGCCAAGTACAACTCTGATCTACTTATCAACATATAGGACTGTACAAGAGGGTGTTTTTGCATATAAAATATTGTTTATTGGCTGAACTTATCAACATTTCTAGCCAAAAATATTGGGCCACCAACTTAGTCCTCACTTACCCATAAAACAGAAAATGTGGCTTTGAAATGCATTTCAAAATCTCATTACACCTTTGGTACTCACATTACAATTTGGCTTCCTTGCCCCTGCCTGCAATCACACAAGAGGTTATCTCAAGACATTAATTTAAACCCTCTGTCTTCCCTATGATTTGTGATGAGATGAAAAATTCTACCTACAGGTATGGTAGCTGAGCATGAAGGTACTGTGTAAGTAATCATGTCATTATTATACTAGTTGTATTTATCTATTTTCCAGGTAAATAAGCAGATAGAAATGATCAGACAAAAGCACTTTTAAACTACTGTCCCATCAAATCATTCAAATACTTCAGAAGCACTTTAATTAACCACTGATTCATTGTTTGCATCCTTGAATCTGAACTCCTTTTCTAGACATGTCCCCTTATAATTATTAGATATACCATTCTTATTTGCAAACAGAATGTTCAACTGTGTGCGTACACATCAAATAAAGATAAATTCATATTCCAGAAAGTCTACTCAGAGACAGTCTTTGGTTTAGCAGTTCCCTCAGAAATTAGGAACCAGGCTTTGAGTTGGTCCACAGAAACCATAATTTATGAGCCACTAGTTCAATGCACCTCAAGGCAAGGAAATCCTTGGAAAATCATCTCCTCCTATTTTTTTTCCTCAAATGAAACTATTTGATTTAATCCTAGTTTTGTGGGGAGGAAAAAAGAAATCTCACCAAAATAAATCTTAGCATTCAGGGCTTCAGGCTGGAAGGAGTTTTGAACTCCACAAAAGCAGACATTTCTACAGAAATCTTAGCTGAAAATACTGGTAAAACACTCAGTTCAACCAACAGATGAGAGATCAAAGCAAGATTCTTAGAGCTTAAGTAATTTGTCACTAGAGCCAAGCTGGAAGTCCAGTTTCTTTAAGCTGGGCTTAAAGAAAAAAAAGCTGGGCCTGTAACAGCCTCTGGAGGCCGAGCAAAGATCTCTACAGTGCCTACTCAGCAGAAGGCACACACTCTCCCATGCCCCGTGGTGTGGATTGAAGGGGTGCCAGGACTCGCTCTCTCTTGCCCACATAGAGAATCCTCTGCTCCACCCTCAGAGAGAAAAAGATGTCTCAACAATTCCTGAGTGCTAAAAATAAACTCAAAATTAAATAAACAGTTTATCAGGTTAGGACATTTTGTGCTACAATACCACCCAATAGACGCTTTTTCTTTTTCCTTTTTTTTTTTTTTAAAGCTTCGTTTGGCAAAGCAGCTCATTTCCCAACATGGCCCAGGCACCCTGGGTTACTTCAGAGAGGATGCAAACAAGCCAAGTTTTTCAGATTTGCAAATTAGCTACTGCACACGTACATGCAGCATTTGCAGAACAATTTCCCAACACGTACATTTGTACCAAGAGCCTTAATGTCCCCGTGGTGCAGAGTGATTTATATCTGAGGCGTGTGTGCCTGATTCATGTTGCCTGCCCAAAGAGGCTGTGGAATACACCATGTATCAATTCTCAGGATTGTTTTCTTTTCATTTTTTTCCTATTAAAAAATTAAAGAGAATGAATCAGGGAATAAAAAATAAAGTTTGTCAGCCTCACAGATTTTTCACAGTGGTTTAAATAAATCAAATCAAGATTAGAAAGAGCCAAGATCAAGAATAATTATTGCATTAAGAGCATTGCTCTGGATCTCTGGATCTGGAGTAGCTAACAGAGCTAACAGAGTAGCTCTTGATTCTTTCCTTTGAATACAAGCTACATAGGAGCAGGGTTCAAGAAATTAGCACAGGCAGGGAATTGTCTTCCTGAAAATATATTAAGCACCAACTTTTTTATATAACAGGTGGATATTTACAGCCTTGTGGAAAAACCACAGTGACCCACACTGTCTCTGGCCCTTACATGGGACAATCACAGTTGGGAAAAAGGAAGACACAAGGAGGTGGCACCACTATGCATCTTGTTCAAAGTCTAAAGACGATCACAATTCCTCTTCAAACATCTGCTTAGGAACATTAAATCCTACATGGGACATTCAAAGTCAACTCATGCACACATACACCCAAGCATTGCATGTTCTCATCAAGGGAAGGCCAGATTTTAACACTCCTGAGTTTTGGGAAGGTCTGGATGCAACACCACATGGCCCGGGTCCACTTCTCACTGCAGGCAAGTGCCCAGTCCTGATCTCACTGAAAACAATGGCAAAACTCCTGGAGAACAGCCCTGCTCTTAACTAGCCAACTGTCTATCATTTTTCTCACTATGTAAGCTCTTATTTTTACTATTATACCTGACTAGACTCTCCAAGTTGTGGTTTTTTTCCCACCCTGATCCTACTTCAATGATGTCAGACAGGGAGGTAGGGAGACAAATACAGAAATGTGGTAAATGACAAAGCTGGAACCAGCACATCCAAGAAATAAGTATAATAAGTAGATACAGTGCCAAGGCTGGATACAGCAGCTAAGGAAAAATGGGAAATGTAAAACTTTCTTGGCAAGGGCACATGGATTCATCCAGCTGAAAGAGGCACATTCCAGCCCACACCATAACAGCAATAATCTATGTCTCCCTCGAGAAAATACAGATGTTTATAATTTTTGGGATTTTTTTTTTAAACTGCTCAAATGAAATAACTTTGTTGTCTTGAAAAATTCCTCTAGGACTTGGTATTGCAAATGTTACTTCTGTACAAACTGTAAACTGCTGATTCAAACCAAACACACACAATTACATACAATTTTGAAATGTATTCTAATAATAAAAATGTACTTGAAGAGTGACTGATGCTAATGAATTAAAAATTTATTCAGACTAGATAAGATGCAATTAATAATAATAATAATAATAAAGAAATTGCAATCAGATCTTTTCTTATCTGCAACAGTGTCTTCCTTCTCTCCATAATCTACTTCAGAATTTTCTTTGTAGAAATCATACTCATGAAAACTGAAAAATATTCTAATTCTCTTACTTCAGTTGAGCTGATACTGCAGTAACTTCGTTGTCTTTTAATCAGATGTTGCTGATTTACAGGAGTGTAAGTGGCTGAAGAGTACAGTCATCACATTCTTAGAGAGGCTTACTGAATTTGGCACCAAGTCCTTTGTTGGCAACTCGCGTGATCTCGGCCAGAGAAATATTTTAACTGAAAAGGCCCGATTCTCCTCTCTTTTATTTACATCTGCATTTGGTCTGTCAACTGCAACCCTTATGATTTTCACATCTTGTGGATGTGGACAGCTGTGTGCTCAAGAGCACACAGGTGAAAAAAGTTCAACGTTCAAGCACACTTTAGTGCACAAGTTTTCAGTGTTCATAATTATTCTTTCCCTACATTAACCAGAAGTCTGATTTGATTGTTCTTTTCTGGTTTGTTTCTTTTTGGCTTACAAATGCCATAGCTTCAGTCAGCCTCCTGGCTGAAAGTCAGCCTTTAGTTTTTTCTAGCTCTAGGGAAGAAGATTGTTATCTTTGACTTGCAGCAAGTAGCTTCTTAGCAATAGCAAGACAAATCAGGAGGACACAGATGAGGAGAAAGGTGGTTTTTCACAATGTCCTACATTATCTTGTTACTTCAAGCAGGTTTCAATGTTTCAGCTTCTGTAACTGAACACTTCTCTAACAAGCCCTCAGTGTCCTCCTTGGTAAAAATTCTGTTTTCTAATTGATCACAGAGTTAAAAATTTTCCAAAATTTCTGTCTTAAATCTATCTGTGCTTAATTTCACAGTGTAGGTCTTTGCATGCATCACCTAAGTCTCTCTCAGACATCTACTTCTCCTGGCTTTATTTTTTTTCCACTCTCAGTTGTTTATGTCCTGTTTTCCCACCTAAGCCTTGTAGGGTATTAAAATTGGCAATTTAAGATGCACTGTAACAATAGGACCACTCCTTCCTGCTAAGAGGACATGTGGTCTATTTTTTTCCAAGCTCTGCTGTGTCAGCACCTTCAACCAGCAATTGTAAAATTGAAGCCACCACGGTTGATAAAAGCTGTTTTCTTATCAGCATCTAATTATCTACCAGTAGATCTGGGTCCAGCCTTCAGTGCCACTGAACACATGTAAAATTGGCTGTGGCAACCAGAAAAGTTATGATTTCATGTCTAACGATGCCTGTGAATAGAAACCAAGAAAGAGTTGGAAGACGTGAGGAAAGCAGTTAAAAACCTAATGCAAACTTTTTGTATTGCCAGAACCCATTCCTTTCAATTCCTTTCACTCCCCAGATCATTCATTATCTGACACACTCCATTTCCATACCAGCTGCACATGTCCCGCTGCTGTAAGCCCTCTGAACTGAGAGTGCTCCTGAGCGTGGAGTTACATCACACCTTTCCTTCATCTGTAAAAGTGGAATCAGTGAGGAATTGATCAGACTGTTTCTCTAACAGCATCTCCCAAAATACAACTCTGACCTGACAGAACAGATATCTGTTAGCTCTGAAGAAGACAGACCCGTTCAGGGGATGTGGTTCCTCACACAACAGGTAGCTGATCTGTGTGATTCCCTGTCAAATCATCTTCTGAACGCAAGAAATTTACAAAGGCTCAATGGAAATAATTTACCCGGGAAAAAGATTCATTAAGGGTTACTAATTAGGCTATCCACAGAAGGTTCATGAGACTGCCTCAGCTAAAATAGTTGAATGTTGAAAGACTGCCTTGGGTAGAATATCATGTGTTTGTCCTATTCCTGATCTTCCCTGCATAAGCACTTGGACACTATTAGAGGTGGGGTTTTGAGCTGGAAGGCCCTTTGGCACGTCCTCAGCACAGCTATTTTTACGATTTTAAAATTGCGATATACTTAAGTATATCAAGTGCTGAGGCAGCACACAGAAAACTGCAAACACACTGCTTTGTACCAAGGATCTGCATGAGAATAGGCCTGGAGGTCCTTCCTGGTTCCAGTTTCCTTACAACCTGATAGAGCAGAGGTTTTCAAATAGGACAAATGGGACTACCAGGATACCACTGCACAAGGGAACAACTCCAAATTCAGCAGGAAAACACAGCAGCAGTTTCCTTTAGCTCTAACATGCTCACTCAACTGATGCTGGGAAACCCTGTCTCAGAAACCAGAGTGACAGAACAGGGGCACCTCTACACTAGCAGGCCAATTAACTTTGTTAGTAGCCTGCATTGGATGTACTTTCCTTTAGTTTTCCTCTACTGAGGAGTATCAGAAATCAGGCAAAGAAGAAAAGCCTCACAGAGCACCCTGCCCATCTGTGTACACACTCATTTTCCTTAAGGACCATTTCTGTCACTTAGGTCCAGCAGCACACCATATTGTTAGTGGCTCTGTGGTTTTAGATAGTTCACCAGGAAAAAAGGATTTAAGACTTTCAGATCATAACTCAAGAATAAAAATTAAGTATTAAAAAAATTATTAACAAACTAGATAGTGAACCACCATAGAATCACAGAATGGTTGGGTTGGAAGGGACATAAAAGGTCATCTAGTTCCAACTCCCCTGCCATGGGCAGGGATGCCGTTCACTAGAACAGGTTTCTCAGAGCCCCATCCAACCTGACCTTCAACACTTCCAGGGATGGGACATTCACAGCTTCCCTGGGCAACCTGTTCCAGTGCCTCATCACCCTCTGAGTAACAAATTTCTTCTTAACATCGAGTTTAAACCTGCCCTCTTTCAGCTTAAAATCATTTCCCCTTGTCCTGTCACTATCTGCCTGTATAAAAACCCTCTCTACTTCCTTTTTATAAGCCCCTTTAAGGTGCTGAAAGGCCACAAAGAGATCTCCCTGGAACCTTCTCTTCTCCAGGCTGAACAAGGCCAGCTCTCAGCCTGTCTTCACAGGAGAGATGTTCCAGCCATCTGAGCATTTTCATGGCCTCCTCTGGACCCACTCTAACAGGTCCACATCTTTCTTCTGCTGAGAATCCCGGAGCTGGACACAGACACTCCAGATGGGGTCTCACCAGAGCAGATTAGAGGGGCAGAATCACCTTCCTTGACTTGCTGGCCATGCTGCTTCTGATGCAGCCCAGGACTGCAAGTGCACCATGGTGATAGGTAAATTAGAGCGTGCTGAGCCAAAGGTCAATGCAGAGTACTCAAAACTGTGTTTGAATAACTTGGATAAATTCACATAAAACAATGGATTCTCAGTGAGAACTCAGTCATTTAACAAACAGGATTGTTCTCTTTTACAAGTGACTGTTAGGACCCCTTTTTTCCCATCACCAATGGACTCAAGACACAGAGTTTGAATCCAAATCCAAAGAATCCTCACATTCAGGGAGCTTGGATCTAAGATTTGAGTCCAATTCAATCCCTTCTTTTTTATTTCCTTATAATTTGGTCTATCTTTAAGTATTACTAGGGCCAGAATAACTATTTCCAGGATCCTATTCAAAAGGAAACCCTCAAGCTGCTAGGAAAGGAGTTTGCCATTAAATTATCTCCTCATCTTCCAATTCTGCTGCTGAATAAAATCTGGACAGCTGTTAGCAGCTTTTTTCAGAGTCTTGATTTGTAGAGTTACAAACTGAACAACATGTAGCTTGTACATGACTGTTATATCTCAATGCTTGTCGGACACGGTTCTTACTCAAGACTGTTAGCCATCAAAAACTAGAGAGATCTTCCTTCCTCAGCATGAGGAAACTTGTTTTTCTTTTCTGAATTTGTTGCATCAAAAAACCTGGCCAGCAATTGCAAAAACTTAACTCTCCAAGGATGTGAAAATCATCTACTTATTACTTTGTAATTATCCGAAAGTTTTGGATGAAAAAATGCCTGGAGTCCACTATCCACATTTCACCCTGGCTGACAAAGCTGGCAGATCATCCAGCAGCAAGAACAAAAGAGTAGGAAATGATCTGGAAACATGCTAAATCTGGAAGACAATCCTTTGGAACCACAAAGGAGCCTCTGATTAAGTGATCACTCAGAGTATTCATGATTGATTCAGGTTAGAAGAAATGGAACAAAAAGCCAACTCATTTGGGACTTTGAACTGAACTGAACCCAGAATAGGGAATTGTCCTCATCCTGAGGGTGTCTTAGCAAGGCTGGAGCTGTGAGGGCAAAGGGGAATAGGAAAGTCAAATATATAAAAGTTCCAGTTTTCAGAGAGAAACAGGGGATTTAATCTTGCTGGTTTAAATTACCTAGAGTTCATATTCTTGCACCTCTGGATTAAGATCTCAGAACCACTGACCAATACACCCATGCAAGAGTTTGCATTACTCACATCCCACAGCAATTTACTGAGGATAAAGGAAAAAGGTGTTATTTGTAGGTCTCTTGGAGCTGAACTTAAAATTGTTTCAAGACCTTGATTCTACGAAGTCCTAGAACATATCCTGGAGTTCACAGAGGAGGGATGAAGTCCTCTCCTCCTCTCCATTCTTCCCTTCTATGCCACAGCTGAGAGTAAAAGGAGACTGGGTCAGGCCAGATGTGAGGGACAGATCATCCCTGAGCCCGTACTCACTGATTAGCACATCAGTCTTTGCCATGTGATGTGGTTTCTCAGTCTCCCTCCAGCTCCCAGTGCAGCTGCTGCTGCTGCCACCAGTCAGACAACTTGTCTCAGCAGGTGACATGGACATCCATTGCAGTTCCAGACAAGCACTGAGAACAGCCTGACCTGGGGACTCTTTCTTCCTTGTTCTGCAGACACATTCCTCAAGTGGTTTTGTTCTGTTGTCCCCCTTCAAACGAAGGTTCACCCTCATATCAGCACCCTTGAACAAAGCCATCTCTTTCAGCAGACTCCATCCAGTCTCAGTGCCCTGTGGTGCCCACAGGAAGCAGGTGACTCAAAGTGTATTTCACAGTAGAGTTTATTTGGCTCTGAATCTGTTCCACACCTTTGGTCTCCATTTCTTCTCTTCCAGATGACAGGGACAGCAACTTGTAAAGCAAGGAGCACTGTAAGCAACAATCTTGAACCTCTATCCCAGTTCCAGAGGCTGGGGTGGGATGTGGAAATTAGAAACTAGACATTCACGTGTACACAGCAGCACGCACCACACCATCTCATCTAAAGAAGTGGTCACATTTCTTTGCAAGCATTTTAAGCACCTTATTAAATGAATTCAAATTGTTGCTAAGTTATGAATAAACTGAGAGTAACTTAAGACCCTCAGAAAACTCAGTTGGAAATAAAACCTTATTTCTGTCACCAACTTCCTTTCCTACCTATGACTACTTTAGTGATAACCAAAGCAGGGTTAAAAATGCAATTTTTTCCAAAGGATTAATTGATTTTATTTTATTTATTTTCATACTAAAAAAAAGTCCCTTGTTTCAGAATTTAATTGGCTGGTGTCTCCCCATGACAAAATAGAAACACATTCATGACATGACACGCATTTATCTTCAAACCATTCACTTACAGTCAGTGCCATGGAATATGGATCTCATTGAGCAGGGTGGAAAACAACCCAAGTATCTTTCGGAAAGAATAATTTCATCACAATTACAGGTTTTCAGAAAGGACTGAAATCTGATGATTTCCAAGCAACAGGGCACTAAAGCATTACACTCCAGGGAATTTGCTTTTGTTTAGGGACATTCCAGGAAAACAGTCTGGACAGATATATTCTGTTGGCTGTAGCTTTTTTGCAGACTTAGTTCTGAATGCTGTTAATTAACTGAAGGGGCCACAAAAGAGAGCCTATTCCACATGACAGCAGCAGCACACCAGAAGACACGCAGCTCAGACTCCATGATGAAACTCCTAATGCTCTAGTTGTTTCTATCCTGTTCCATTTTGCACCTTCCATACCCACCAAATTTCACCTTTTCACAGGACAAGAGATTTTTGCAAAATAAAGTCGAAGCTCACATCTTGCTCTGTTTTTGCTTGCCACTCAACCACACCAAGTCAGCCACCTCACTGTAACCTTTGGCAACCACATCCACCACAGGACCTTTCTTCTACACACAACACTTGCTTCTTTTGTCTGCAAGGGAAACCAAACAGTGCCTCAGATCTATTTTAGATCCCTCAAGTGACCCTCCTAGAGAACATGCCAAACTTTCTGCACCTCACTGTTGGAAAGGGCCCTGGAGGCTGCTGCATCCACCCTTCTTGCACACAGGAGCACCATGGACCCATAGGTGTGACAGCCATCAAGGCCCTTTGGCAAAAAGGAAGAACAAGTTGGTTCAAAATCAGACTTTTCCCCTAACAGAAGGTTTTATCATTTCTCCCCATGCTACACAATGTTTAGACCAATAAATGGAAACAGTAAGCATCCTGTCATTCATGTTTTACTCTTTAGTTTACTACAATCTCCCTTTTGCGCCTTTGAACACCAACTCCAGCCTGCCCTGCTGGCACTCTGAAGGTGCAAGCATGTTTTTCTGATGTTTTTGTGAGAGGGTGTATTGGTCTGTCAGCCTCAGCAAGAGCTGGACTCACTGCACTACTCCTTGCCTTTCTAGGCTAGGTCATAAAACAGTTTATTGCTTTATTTTTAGCCTTTAAATTTAGGCAAACCAGTTTTACCAGGACTAAAGCTAAGAAGTTTCTTCTTCACAGCTATTTAACCCAGTCACTGTACAAAAGCAAGTGATGCTGGTATCTCTTCCACTGTTCCTAATTTCTTTCAAACTCTAGGCAAACAGTAATCAGTTATGAACTCTCAGATGCTTTGAACTACCTGTTCAAAGGGGACAGCCTATAAACAACAGTAACAAAAAACCCCAACAATCTATAAAGAGATACCTGCACTGTTTGTCACAACCAAATCACACTATCCTTCCAAAATACAAGTATCTTACTTCAAAATGTGGCAGTGAGCTGACACTGATGCATCATTAGCTGATTTACAGACTGCATCTGCTCAAGCAGATCAAGAGCAAATTTGCAAACACCAGCATACACCAGATTCATGCTTTCCCCAGGCTGTGTTTCATTTCACATGGTGGCAGTTTCTCTTTGACTGGGCAGTACAATGGGCTCTCTGTACAGCCAATACATTCAGTTCTTCTGGAGATTGCCATGTCTCCAATAATTTGGGAGGGGGGAAAAAGAGCAACAGCTGAAATCCAGATGACTTGAGTACTTTGCTAACAAAGAAAGATTGTTGGAGGCTAAATGAGACTGATCCTTCCTAGAAAGAGCAATGAACAAATAAGAACTGCATGGTTAAACGCTAGATTAGGGTTAAAATGAGGATTTCTGCATAGATCATAAATCAAACTTTGCAGTAGAAAGAGTTCATAGAAGAGCAGAGCAGATGTGAAATCTCTGTCTAAGTGTTCCCTTATTCCCCTTCTGAGGTAAAGGGTTTCCGGTTTAAGGGCTGTAGTAAAATTTGGAGTTACCCTTAAGATCATGCCACCTTGATGAAAGGCAGTGAATAGGAAGATGGGGGGATAATATTTTAGATTTACCCCTTTTTATTGGCTGCAACCACTTCTAAGTCACAGTCTGCAGCCTTAGTCTCCACTTTACTCTGTGCTCTGGACAGTCCAGACAAAATCCACTAATGTAGGTTTGCCTGAATTTCATCCCTCTAACACCAATATCAACCTGGAATGCACAGTCATGTGAGAGGGCTGCATGTCTGACCTGGGACAGATGCAAATACACACATGAGGTCTCCACGGGAGAGGCACATGCCTACTGTTAGGGGATGAGGTAGCACGAGGCTGCAGCCTGAGGCTGCACCCGGGGAACATGCAGTAGGCCTCCCTCACAAGAATATTTCTTGGCAGTCTGGGCATAACAACCAAAGTTAAAAGAGCTAATCATGCATCCTTTTTCCCCTAGATAAGAGGAGCTTTCAACCCACTACCAAGAGCTCCCAGACTGCAGAAAACTATTGTTTCCTAGAGATTAGTATGCAGATAAAGGTGAAAGTCTCCCAAATCACAGGCCTCTGACAAAAAATGAACATGAAATGTCCCTTAGCTCTATCAGCTCCAAGCTTTCCTCATTAGGCTTCCAAACTCAAGAGGGCATGTTTGTCCCACATACTTCAGCAGACCTTCTTTCCAACGCTGGAACAGTGCTGGAACCAGGTAGTTGTGCAGTCCCAGTGAGTACTGCCTTCAGATATGCACTTGCTGCACTAGACATGGAAAACATGAGCTTTCTGTAGTGATCACCATGAACTTTCTGTTATGTTCACCAATAAATAGGTGGGAGACTTTTTTCCTTCAAAAGTCAGAACATTGTTATGCTGAGATGGCAAAGTTGTTTCTGTGAACTCAGTCACCTCGTGCATATACAAAAGAAATGGGTTTGCTATCATGTGGTCCCATGAGCCCTTTTCTCAGGAAAAGTGCAGGGAATGCCTGGAACCCAGCACCTTTTAGGCACCCAACATTTTGGGAACTTCCCCCAGCATGATCTTTCTTCATGCTCCACAGGGAGCCACTCATGGACTCCAAAAGGGAGCCCGTGTCCTTTCTCCCTAGGCCACCACATCCACTGAGAGTGGAGTTTAAGCACTCGTCCTCAACTGATGCCCTTTTCACAGGGCCCCTTCATTCCCTGGCAACTGAAATCCATCTGCTAACAAGCAGCAGCCCCTGCTGAGAGACAAGGTTTATAAGCACAGGCTCAGTCCTGTTGTAACACAGCAATACATCATCCCACCAGCCCAGGATGTGGGCACAGCTCACCCAACTTCCAGCCAAAGTTCTCCTGGATGGAGTGTCCAAATTGCTATGTAAAAGTTACAGCTCCTTGTTTGGGACTGTAACTGGCACACCAGTGCCAGAGCCTTGAACTGACCAACCCGTAAAGTGAGGAACACACCATCGGTGGCCATCCATAAGATACTGGGCTCAAATAACTTCCCTAATGACAAGCAGTACTTTGCGGGGCAAAGGCTGGCATAGGCTCCAGCCCAGAAAGATGTTATTCAGCTGCCTTTGTAAGGGCACCCTCCTGTATCATCTGTACTCCTCAGCCTTGTTTCAGCTCACAACATACTCCTGCCTCTCTGCCCAACACAAATTCTACCCCAGAGTATAACCACCTTGTGTCCCCAAGCAGAGATCTTAGGAGATGCCAAGAAAGAAAACTGAACAATGAAAGACTGTATGACATACTTATTCAGAAAGCAGCCAAATTAACCTTTCCTGTCCTAAGGAGTACAGGCCCTTCCTTGAAACAGTGTAATTTGTTCCACATGTCAGTCAGAAACAGTAAACACAGCCATAAAAATAGGTAAAAATCACGTGCTTTAAGACAACACTTTGAAAATCCATCAGTAGAACCACTACAGCACGAGCGTGATGGGGCTTCAAATTTTTTCTTTTGTTTTTCTCCAAATAGCCACGTATGTGGCTGCAACATTTCTGCAGAGACAAATACATCTTTATTTTAGTTACTGGAGTCCTCTCAAAAATGCGCCTATAAATCCTCCGGGAGCGAGGAGGAGTCACAATGGAAAGACTGATGGGTCTCCAACACTAGAGCGGCTCACACGGTTCAATTGCCATAACTGTTCCTTTGTGGCTGCAGCGTAGCTGTGTGTCACCGAGCCTTAAATACACATTTTGAACTGTCATATCCAATATAGTGGACCCTGGTGGATAGTTAAAGACAACAGAGGAAAATAGAGAAGCATGGAAATACGATGTGAAAAGTCTCACTTTTTAAACAAGAGAATAGAAGCTGTTGTTGAACATGGTGCCTGATGCCCAGTATATTCTGCTGGCTTTGAGGAGATAAAGGATTTAGTAACACAGCCTTTATGGGTTTACTTAGTTGTACACTCTGAATGAAGAACTAACAGTATTTGGAGGCTCTCCTTGCTCCTTTTTTTGTGTTCTCAAGACCAGAATATTCTCCAGCAATGCAGTTTCCAGCTGACCTATCCTGAGGCCAAATGGAAACAATAGAGAGAGATTAATGGCCCAGGAAACTTTGAAGAGAACAATAGCACAATCTTTGGATGAACTAGGACACGTGAAATGTAATAATCTTGGGGAGGCAGGGGAGAAAGGCAGTTCTGCAAAGAGAAACCTTTTTCACAGCTTATTTAACAATGAGCGTAAAAGGAAAACGTGCCTGACTGTTTTGATTTAAAATCTGCTGGCAATAAACAATGATTTTGAAATAGCATGAGTCAATATTATTTTTCTTAAAATGTGACACAAGGTCTAAAAGCCAAGTTCTCCTCTGGGCGAGGCTGATACCAGTGCGATCACAAGCAGAATTCATGTTGATTGCATTTCGCACCTAGCGATGCTCACACATGAGACACAGGGGCAAGAAGAAAAACTCCATGAATGAATGGGCTTGATCTGAAAACAGTAACGGGTTGTTCCAAGAGGAAATGTGCTTTTATTATCGGTACAGAATGACTCCATGGTAAATAAATCATTCGTATTGCAACTAAAATATTGCTCCATTATAGATCAAGGATGTGTGCAACTTTTCCACTTTTTTTTTGTTTCATTCTGATGTTTTTTTCCAGCTTGTCAAGTACCTCTCCAAGGATCTATGAACTAGCGACTAGAGGTTAAAAAAGGCAAAACAAAAATATCCTAAGAAGTATTCATATTATACAGAAATCCATCCAAGCTGCAATAAAACAACAAAATCTATTTGACTAATCAGCTTAAATTGTCTTTCAGTCTTCTACCTTCCATTGCATTACCCAAAATTCAGCCTTATGAAGCATCTGTGAAGAAGGGTAATCTTTTCAGAAGACAACCAAAGTGTAAGCTCAGGCTATCCAAGAAATCAAACATTTTCAAGTCTGGTAAGCAGACTTGGAAAAAAAACAACTGTGGAACAAGTTATGCACACCTTTCAATGACCCTGAATCCTGATGGTGGATCACTTGGTGTCACTTAATCATTTATAACACATAACTTCACTGCTATCTTTCTTAAGATCTCATGGATTTGCTGACATCTTTTCAGAGATACTACAGACTTTCCCTTCTCTGTTTCTCATAGTTGCCTGCTTTTCTCTGGAGGAAGTCAAAAGACAAAAGATAGCCATAGCTGGAGTCTACCAAGAGGTCCTATCAGGAGGATGAGATCTGACACAAAGTTCCTAAGTCATATTGCTGCAGAAAACTCAGTTTAAAAACAGTATATGAGAGGTTGTATGCAAGGTTTCTCAGCATGGACAATTGCACTTAAACTAAATGTGCAATAAGGAGAGAAAGATCCTAACGTAATTCTAAGTTCAGATGGGAAATACTCCTGAAAGGTCCTGAAGTCAGAACAGCTTTTGAGGTTTTGTTGCTTGTGCATGCTTTCCATTACTTCCCATTCAAATTTTAATGAAAGCAGAGACATGGACAAGAGGAGGAGATCCCCAGCAGAGAGAAAAATCTGAGCCAGATGCTGCTATCCAGCTGTTGAGGCCTCCTGAAAGCAACTGAAATCTAGTGCACTTCCTTTGTCTGGAGCCATAAGGTCATGCTGCTTGATGTTCTGCTTTCCCCTCCCAAGTCCACCAGATTGTGTCAACCTGATCTAAATGAAGCACAAGCCAGTTTACCATTAATTAGGTACTGGAAAGGTACAGAGTTGTTCTTTCACTGTTCCTGTTGTGTTTGCATAGTAGGGTCCAAGGCGTTTATGTACTTTCCTGCCAGACTTGTAACTATGCTAAGAGACTCAAACTGTCCGTCAGAGCCTTTAAGGAATCAGTGGGTTAGGCAGACAAGTTATCTTTAAGAAGTCACTAAGAACAATGAACTCCCAAACACAACTTCATTCTTTTCTATCGTGGTGTCCTGGAGCACATATCAAAGCTGACTAATAGATAAAATAAAAGGAGCAGAAGCATTATCTTTATGTATTCCTAGGAGAAATCAGATGATCTGGTGTCATCACTGACATATCTGCTTTGCCCAGCTGAAAAAGATTTAGAAAATTCCAGTGTCCCGGTTGCATCTGCTATTATTTTGATGACCTGCTTCCTATTACCAAGCAAAGATATAATGTGGATCAAAACAAAGAGGAACTTGCTATGTGTCAAAAGCAGAGGATATAGTTCTAGTGTTTTCCTTTTTTCTTAATCCAGGTTAAATCTCGTGGCTTTTTCTCCTTCACAATCACCAAGTAAATGCAAAAAAAAAAAAAAAAAAAAGAACAAGTGGGGGAAAATTAATCCACCTTGTCAGAGGCATACAAACAAAATTAGTGTGAACATCTACAGAACATCTTGAATGCTTAAACATTCTTCTTACATTGGTATGCATTGGTATGCATTGAATATAATAGACAGCTGTTGAATGGAGCAATCTGTCCTCTGAAAATTAACAAGTAGAACTAGCAGAAATGTCTTGCATCAGTTTGCACTACCAAAAGAAGAGACTGTTAACCCACATTAGATGTCAGCTGCACAGCAAGGCTGGAAGGACGTAGATTGGGAAAGAATCTACTCAGCAGCTGAAACAGATGTTTCAGGCTACAGTATTTCCAATTTATAAATAATTGGATAAGTTGTATGGCATGGATGAGCAGACACAGCCCTCCTTCTACTTTAAGAACCACTTAGGGTAAAGCAATAAAAAGGAACACTTTTAAAGGATGGCCATAGTACAGCATTTGAGGTTCACAGATTTCATACATTCACTTCTGATGAGGCTTCAAGGGCAAGGAAGTTGGTTTCATTCTCCTATGTTACTTTTAGGACAGGTTCTTCATAAAACTGTCCTTGAAATCATCTCTTCCTTTTAAGGAGAAAAATGTAGTGAAAGCTCCTCCACAGCATATGGAGATTTGACTTTACAATCAACCCAGACTGAAGAGCAGGAGAAACACAACTCCTAAGAAGGATAAGAGAACATGGGTAGTAACATAGCTGTGGTTTCGTCTCTCTTTCTTTGTTTTTCATTTGCACCTTGCTTGTTCTAATAAGTCACAGGGATGCAGCCTCATGGTGGAAAGGTTTTGCACTTTTCATACATCCCACTACCCACGCAGAGCAACTGGGGCAGAGAAAGCAAACAACACCTGGGTTCCTTCGCCTCTCAAATCCCTGCCCCATCAGCGTGCTCACTTCATTAGCCTAGTACACATGAAAAAAAAACCCAACACTTTTCACCAGCACTGCATCTGAGCTGCAGCAACCACAGAGGTGGCTGCACCCCCTGACAATCCAGCCCTGGGCACCCACCATCCATTTAGGGTCTGGCAGCAGTAGCAGCAAGTAAAAAGCAGCTGAATACCAGCATATAATAACTCTGAAGTTATGCAGATACAGGCATGGCCAGATCCAGCATATTCCCCACAACACCCCAGAGAGCTGCTTAAGCAGGAGTTAGCACTGACATTTCTTTGTGGTTTTGGTGAGGGTGGAGTTGAGACCAGTAAATGGATACTGCTCCAGTGCATGTCTTGATGGAAGGGAAAGTGGTGAAGGCAGGAACAGAACTCCTTTTACATTATGTGGGAAGGTGGACTTGACATTTCCACTTTAGAGGAATTTCACTAGTTAGATGCAGAGCCAAGAGGCCACACTGGGTGGAGTTCTAAGTGTACAAACTCAACCTGTGGACCAATGCCTTGCCTGATCTGGGGACTATTCTCTGGATGCAGAATGTTTCCAGCCCCATTCTGAGCTGTGTGCCGAAGGGCCTCAACTCAAGCAGCAAATGCTGGGCACGAGCAGACATGAAGTCTCAGCAGCACACAGACCTTCAATGAGAAAGCTGCACAATGTGGTTACCTCAACATACTTGGCATGAGTAGGAACTGGAGCTGAAGGTGTTTGGTGGTTTTGGAGAAACACATAAGGCCTTATTTCACCAATTACCTTTTTTCTACTTTTTCTTCTTTTTTTTAATAGCATTTTTTTTTTCCATTTGAGAATGTTATGTCTGGAATGTACTGATTCCATTAGTTTGTTCTCCTTCCTATTCCCTTAACTTCAACTGCTTTCTCCACCAGAGGACTTTGTAGACCAACTTTCTTTTCATATGCCTTGTTTTCTCTGTGAGTAAATGTATCTTCTGGCATTCTGTTTAGCAGAGGTGAATTCTCTCTCCAATATCCACACTTATACACATTAAAACAATTAAATCTGTTTATCTTCCAACCTTTTCTTGTGCATTCGCTTGACAGTTGATGCACTTACACGCTTGGAATTCAGCTCATCCGTGCTGGATCTGGATCTTCTGTGCGTGTGTGAAAAAAGAGGCAATAAAGCTTAAGTTCAGTGAAGATAGGACACTTGGCCCCTTCACTTTATAGAGCTTTGGCTTGCTCTTCTCTGTCATGTGAACAGTGCCGAAGAGAGCCAGATCCTTTTTACTTGGAAGCTGATGATCTACATACCCACGCATTGATCCAACTGCCTTTATGGCCCAAGAGCAATGTGTTTATCTTTTTTTTTTGTCTCCTCAAGCTTCTTAATATTAATAGGATAGGTCGATAAAAAAGCCCGAGCATTTATAAATGCCTTCACTTAAGCTTCCTTTTCTGAGGTTGCCACAAAGTTTGAACACAATTCCAGGCCAACTGTTTCCACATCCAAGCATCCCACCCTATTCTTACATTTATACCACTTGCCCTGCTTACTTTAGGTTTCTCCTGGCTGATTTCCCAGAATATCCTTTGCCTCTGGCAAGATAATTGCACAAGTGTAAAACACTATCACCACAAACCATAGCTGTAGTATATGTTGTTCTCAGTACACCCAACGGGCTGGAAGCCTGTGGGAGAGAAGTGCTAGTTTCTGAATAGTTAATTATCTTTAATGTGCCAGAAATCATATAGTTTAGAACAGTCACTCCAAGTTTAGGGTTTATGACTTTTTAAACCTGGGGTAAAATGTTCAGTTTTTGTCTACCAAGTGAGAAATAGTGAGTGGGGGTAAAGGGAGTGGTCTTTCCTCAGCAAGGGAAAAAAAAAGGACTCTTAAGCAACGTGGATATTTTCACACCTTTTTTTTTTTTTACTCAATACTTCATCTTCTGCTGAAGAGAAGAGCAAATGGAAAATTTTAAGCTTTTGTCTTGAAGTATTCGATCCACTTTCACTACGCTTTTCTTAACTATGCCCTTAATAGAATGAATGCTACCAGCCAAATGCCAGTCAATGACACAGCAGAGACTAAAACCTCAGGTCAGTGACCTTTCATGGGCGCCACAAAAAAATTCAGTCTTCTTTCCAAAATTAAAGGGTGGGGATGGTGATAGTGCAGGCAAGCTGGCAGACAGCATTTGAGAGTTGGAAGTTTCAGCCTTTCATGGAGGCAATACATTACTATCAGCCACTCACCTCCCTGCAAAGTAGCAGCTGCCAGTTCCTGCTATTTTGGGATCTCACAGGGGCCTGGGACTCACTTCAAGTCTCATGCCTGCCCCGGTCCTTCAACATCTGCCCACTGCCATCTTTAACAGAGTCTCTGTGATAAGGGGTCACTGAATTACACTCTCTACCATTTCTTCGCAGGCAATTGCAAAGCATCCTTCACATAGAGTTGTTCACATCAAAAAGACTGTTTCTTCCAATACTAGCACAGAGGCTAAGTAGTATATGGGTTTTTAACTTTACTGTTCAGGGCAGACTGTATTCCACTGTCTTTGTTTTATATGTGCGGTGCGAAGGAAAGTGAAGGGTGGGTCTCTCAGGCAGCAAGGACCCCTGGCACTCAGGGAAATTTGAGGGTAGTCCCACAAAGGCTGTTTGTGTGACCTTGAGATAGGAAGCCAGATGTAGGCATAATTGCAAGGACAACAGGCAAGGCATGGTAAAAGCCTCATGGTCCAAGCATTTGTTTTCCCTCTGTCACAGCCCTAGAAATCCAGAGTGATGTCTGCTGAGGGAGAGCATAAAGCACCTAGAGCAGCAGGCCCTGATAGCAGATAAAACAAGATGAGTTTCTTGAAGAATTGCCATTAGTGCCCTCAGCCTCAGGTTTTCTTCTTCTGTCTCGACTCCATGCATTCCTCTTACCTTTCTCATTGCAAAACCAGTCTGAACCCATTTCCATTTCCACCTATAACCTAGAGAGCATTGTGCCAGGTCTTCCCGCAACCTCAAGGATACCCAGGTATTTAGCCTGGGTAAATTTAAAGTGAGCTGGATCCTTTGGAAAAATCTAGGTCTGAATATCTCAGATCCTTAATTGGACCTTTGGATGTACTAGCTCTTCTAACACTCTTCCAAGTTTGTGAGTTTCTCAAGATCATTCTTCACCATTTTTATGTGTTTATGTCTCCCTACCTTCATCCCTGTAAGTCGTTTTCTAGTGCTGACCTTCTTTCTCGCACACAGATGCACATTCTGGCATTTAAAGAAAAGTCTTCACTTTTACAGCTCAGTAATTGCATTAAAAAAAATAAGAAGTGCTTTGCTTCAGCAGAAATTTTTCTTTAGAAATAAAGAAAGAGGAACTTCTTATTCAAACAAAAGGTTAAACACAAAGAACAGTGATTGCCACACTGCTCAGCAGGAAAGACATTGATCAACTATGATTGAACTCAGTCCAGGATGATATTGATTATAATCTCTTGCTATTCACTTTGATGAAATTGAAGAGATTGGATTCTACTCTCAATTACACCACAAGTTTCAGTGAAATCACTTTGAATTCGTACTGTTGTCACAGGACAGCACACACCCCACATCTGTGATTCTTCCCTCCCCAGTTTAGTTCCTCTCACGTACTTCATGGCTGAATCTCCACTGCTGAGGTTTAACAAGTACTGAATGAAAAAGGCAATTCTTCAAATACACATTCAGGAAAATGTTAAGAAAGTAATAAAATATCCAGCAAGTCAGAAGCCCAAGCTTTTTAGCGTGTCAGAAAAGCACATTTTATTTGGAGCTTGGGAAAGGAAAATATAAAACAATTCCATCGGTTGGTAGAAACCCAAAGAATGGTTTTATGTTAATACCCAAATTCAGAATTGCAAATTACACTAAAGAGTCCAGCATTGCTGGCTGGGTTGAACTAGGCAACAAAGGGGAAAATGGAGTTAAAAAAACCCAACTTGCACACAAAACCCAACAACCCTTATTCTTATTTTACTCATTCACATGAGCAACACAGTTGAAGAGAGTATTTCAACAATCTGTGTAATTTTATCTTTCCTGTGTTTTTGGATATTATGTGTCATCCCCGTTTGCACAATAGCCAGATGCCTGATCCTGCTTTCTTTGCCAGCCATACAGACCATAAATCAGAGAGCACAGCTCATAAATCATGTGCCACTGAATACTGAATCAAACTAAAATACCCATTTGGTAGGAGCTGCAGGACTTTAAGGAATTGGGGGCAGCAAGAGTATCCCCTGAATACACAGGGACAGGCACAAGCCCAGTTGTCCTCAGCAGTAAGTGTCCCCTGGTAGGTTGCCTTGGCCAAGTTGTTTCCAGTCAGCTCCTTGTCCTTGGCCCATTTCAAGCCCATCTCTATTCTTATGCCATGTACACGAATTGGACAGTGCAGCTTTTGCACCATGTCCCTGTAATACAGTTTGGAAATATTCTGAGCGAAGGAAAAGAAGTCCATAAAACATTCAGACTTCCTTGGGTAACAATTTTTGCTTTCAGTAACACGAAGGTTTCTTTCAAATTTCCTCTCAGCGCATATTTATGGGAAGGCAACCAGTTAGCAAACAGCCCAGCTCTGCTCAGCAAGGCACTCCAGAAACATCCTTCTGAAGCTGTAACATAGCCCTGAATGCACCACAGCTGCTCATAACATCCAGCCAGCCAGGCTGCTCATACGAGCACTCCTCAGCCTAGGCAAACATGAGCCAAATCAGTTTGAACACCAGATCTTTACAACCCCATCCCTTTCAATCCCTTCCTTCTGCAATGCATGATGGAGCACCTGCATAGACATTGTGCCACAACTGGAAAAAACCATGCAAAATGCAGCTAAAAAAAAACGTACTCAAGGATCATCAGGAACGGGCTCAGCAACCAGCCCTCACCCCTTCTCAGAGCTCTTTGCAGCAATACATCCCTGGATGTGGGTGGGGTGGGGAACGCTGCTTATGCTTTGGGGAAGAGCAAGCTTGGAGTGACTCAGTGTTGTTTTTGGCTCTCTGTTTTTAGAGACGTGGGGAGGAGAAGCTAACAACATCCCCAGTGAGTTGAGAAAGTTTTTACTGTAGGCCTTTCTCAAAGCCTGATCTCTACGGTCCGAAGTAGTGCTGAAATACATGAAACGTCTCTTAGAGAAGGTCCCAGACGATACTGGATGGTAGGGGAGCAAGAATGATAAAATGCTGGATGCACAGGCACCAAACCACGTGGCAGTGCCACTTTCTTCACAGAAACATTTATCAAGTAACGAGCTACATCACTCTCCTGCATGTCCTGTGCCATCTGTGCATACGCAGCCTTCTACTTGTGCACCCATGCAATGATCTCAACAGAGCAAGGCAACTGTCTCAGTGTATCATGGTAATAACTATTGCTACTATTCTACCTTGCTCCCCTCCAGATCCTGACTTAAATAATAAAGAGAAAATTTAGAGACAGAGAAAAGTGAGTGCTGAGTTGTGCTCAGATATGCACACACACCCCCCACACACACACTGTGCTGCTAGGAATAGAGCTCACATGCCCCAATTTTTGTAATGCCCTTTTCAAACTGCTCTAAGCTATAAAGAAGAAAATTAAAACCAACACACTATAAGACAAAACGAGTCAAATACCCAGCTGGTGGAGTCCCATTCAAACCTGGGTAGTTATGCAACAGTCGAACAGGCCCAAATTGAATATAAATATTATTCCATAAATGAAGGCAAGATTATGTTCCCAGTAATCTGTAGTAGCATCTGTAAGTCAGAAAAATCTGTATGTGATTCCTTTTCTCCCCACCCCTCAGGTTCAGAAGAGTTTGGATCTACGAGCTTGGTTCAGTTGTGAACTCGGATTAAGAAAGGGCTAACGTTATCTCACGGGTAAGACAGAATGGTGTACACTGTCCACAGAAGGTTAATCTCCATTGGTAAGAGAATTAGGCTGAGGCAAAGGAATTACTCTACTAGGAAAAAAAAGCTCTGCTGTAGCTGTCATACAGAGTTTTATGTGTATGAGCAGGCTTGCAGCTAATCAGTACTTTATTTTGAGTTTGAAATGGTTGGGGCTTTGAGGATTTTTAAATTTTTTTTTTAGGTCTATTATTTCTTTTCAGAGTCTGAATCAAACTCTGCACTGCACCTATCTGTCAGTTACACAAGGGACTCATTTGGAGCTCTGATGGTTTCATTACTGGAACACAGACCTTCCCTCTGCCGGGGAAAGCTTCAAAACAAAAAGTTGGTCACCTCGGGACACAGGGAGACAGAGGCACCTCATCCAATAGGTGAGTTGAAAACCTCCTCCCTTTATGGCTTAAACTCTCAACATCCTGCTACTCGGTTACAAGGTTTAGCTTTAAACTGATGATCTATGGGCTATGTCAAAACAAACGTAGACTGTGTGGAGTTACTCTGTAACTGGTTGCCTCTAGTGCAGCGTAAACCCCAGGATGCACAGAAAAGAGGCTTTTTTCCCTTTACATTTATTAAATTTTGGTTTATCTGCTTGGTAGTGAGAAAGAACACTAAGTAGTAGCAAGAGTACAGTGCCTTCCCACAACAGTATTCTGAAAATGACACTTGTAAACAGTTCCATCAAGTAAAGAACAATAATACAATTTGGCAGAAAGAATCTTAGAAGCCAAGTTACACAGAGAAATTATGGTTAAAATTGCATTAATCAAAACCAGTTAGGAAAAGATGAGAGGAAGACTCTGGCAGAACATATCTGGGATGTTACCAATTAAACTTGTTTTTCTTCCTAAAAGGCAACAGCATTCTTTTTAATTAGCCTCTGTCATAGTAATTCTAACAATAACCCACGGTGCAATTACTATTTGAGCTACTTGAAAACTTAAAGCATGTGCCCAGTTTCTTTAAAAGACTCCTCTGTGGGCAACCAATGGGGCTGTGCAGAGAGGAAAAAACAGATTTTTTTTTTTTCATTTCTGAAGCTAAGTTATATTACAAGATTTATTCAAATACGGAGAAGCCATTCTGGGAATAGCAAAAAATGATCTGTAACAAATAAATCAACTAGCTAGGAGTCAGAAATAAGCAGAAAGGCATTTTTTTTTCCAGATTTAACTTTAATGTTCTCTGTGGAGCAACACATTGGCATTTATGAACTACCACAGAGCTCTGCACATACTACAGCATCTCATGAGCTCACAGCAGGCACACAATGGCATTTCTCCTGTTTCTGCTGATGCCATTGGCACTGGAAAAGTTAATACCTGTAGGTTGCAATGCTAACCCCAGTTTGGTTAATCCTCTGGCATTACTACTCTTTGCAGCATAAATGTGTGGCTGAAATGAGATTAGAAAACTTAACAGCATTAACGAAAGCCTGATCTATAAAAGCTCCTTAAAACACAGAAACACTGCATTTTTCAGGTTCTCTGGCCTAAAATGCACAGATTCTCCAGTTTGCTCTACTGATACAAGCTCAGAACTAGAAGTACAATACTTCAGACCTTCCAAACTCAACAGAAAAATCTATGACTCTAACAAAGATGGTCCATTTTGTCCCATTGAATTTGTACTAGATTCTGGTCTTTCAAGCTCTTTTTTTTCCTCTACCACCAAGGACACATCTCTTCATCTATCTCTGTGGTGTGAGTTAGAGGAAATAGTTAGAGATGACAGGAAGGGTGACAGTTTGATGAAAGTTACACTATGTATCATGGGAAAAATCTCAGTTCAAAGACAACTGATGAGACCTGCTCTAGAAACAAATATTAAACAAAATACAAATTAAACTTGTAAAATACACCTGTTCTCATTGATAATATTTTTATATCTTGATTTTGACCGACTCACTATGCTGAAATATCCTAGTAGGGAAAAAAAATCCGAAACATTTTCAAGTTATTTCTTTTCTGCGAAAATATATTATTGCTAAAAAGGTTACTGAACTCTTCATATCTCTGCTAGAAAACAGAAGGCATTGCCAGAAGATATATCTGCTTTCCAGCTTTTTCTATGCTTTTCCTGCAACAACCCATACAAATAGATAGTTTCCCCTTAGACAACGTGATTATCTGAAGCTGATTAAAGATCTAAAGAAGGCTTTTACAGTCAGCTCTACACTATGAATGTTCACAGGGGTGGCCTTTTCTCCAAATGTGTGAATTAGCCAGTTTCCATCTGGCCACTTTTAACTTCTTTCTATCGCTACAGGAGGATGTGACACAAAGCAGGATCATGAGTCAGGAGATCTAAAATTGAAGAGATTATTTCTTCCCGCACAAAACATAACCCCCCAACTGGTGAGACACTCCCCCAGTAAGCAGCACAGGATAAAAGTAAAACAAGCACTATGAGATACAATGAAGCACACTGGAGGACTGAGAGAGGGATTCAATAGTTATACAGATAATGAGAAAACATTCGCTGTGATACTAAGTAAGGATTTAAGATACCAACCTTCATGCTCCAGAATGCCAGCCAAACATCAACTGCTAGGAATTCAGAGGAAAATGTCTCTCAGTAATGATGCCATATAATTATTTAATAGGATTTTACACTATGGCCTGAAGCACCTGTTAAAGTACAGATGGAATACCTGGTCTGACCAGCTAATGTTCAAAAGGGTGGAAATATTCACATTTTGCCCTACAAAGGTACAGTGTGCAACTCATAGCAAAGATTATACCAATCATGCTTTACAGCTTTGCATATTCTAGTCATGTGCAGTTTCCATTAGATGCTAACAGGTATTTTAAAAGCTTCTCAGCTCTTTCACAGAGTATAGTTTTAAAAATAGCGCAGCATAAGACATGTGGTATGCTGGCAAACACTACATGTTGGCAGCCAGTCTAAGACCACTGCTGGCAAAAACAAGACACCTGTTGTCAGTATTCTATCAAACATGATTATTTTAACATTGGAAAAGTTTGGAACAGCTCCACGAAAACCTGTCTGATGTCAAATCAGCATCCCAGTCAAACAGCAACTCAACTAAATTTTCAAAATGCCATCAACCAACTAACGAAGTGACATGAAAAATTTAAATAGGCTTATGGGTGAAACATAGTGCACAAAGACATATGCTAAAAATAGTATTTGCAAGGCATACAAATGTTGCAAACAGGTATTTCTAGTGGAAGACCCAATGAATGAAAAGGAATGACTAGAAATGCCTAGGGAAGCAGTCAGAAGAATGTTTTTTTTTTGAAAAGCCACGTCAGAGATTGAAGTCACAGCCCCAAAGCTCCTGTTACTAATCTGGGAACTGATGAACAAACAAGGGGAATGGAATAGCCAGGATTCCACCAGCTAGGCTAGTTCTGCCCTTTCACTCTCTCCTAGAGTTCCTTTTTTGTATTTTCTTTTTGGAAACAAGTGCCATGACTGTCTGTACGAGTCAGCATGACGGGAGCTTGAGAACAACTTCAAACTAAAGCCAACAAAAATGAATCTGTGAGATGCTCTGGAGAACAGACATATTTGGCAGAAGAATCTTGCATCAACTACTGCAGCAAGAGGGCATTTAGAGGAACGTAGCTCAGCCAGAGCAGAAATACACCGGGCACCACAATTTCTATTCCAAGGAATCCTAGAGATAGCACTAGTTATTTATAAGGCTACCCAGCTGGAGATACCCTGAGGCCAGCTTTCAGAGCACTTCCCTTTTCCAGCATGTGCATTGCTGCAAATTCAACTAAGGCACTACTTCCAGGAAGAGACTGAGAGAGGAAAACATCTGTGATTTAACACTAGTGGTTGCAAAATTCATCGCTATTAATGTCATTGTGACCTACCATGTATATAGCACTGCCAAACCTGCCAACTTTCTTTGTAGCACCAGTCAGTCTCTGAGTTTGATCAATACACCTTTGGTTCTTACAGGAGCTAAGTTCATCAAAACCAAGAGGTCTCAGCTAAGACTGAGGATACACTGAAGTCCTCTTGAGAAACAGACCTGTAGCATCAGGAATCCCTCTCATAATGAGAACAGTAAGTTTTTGATAATGCATGGAAAGGGGAGCAGCAGAAAGATAAAGTCACCTTATTCATGTTTCCAACAAAGTGAGGGCCTTGATAGCATGTCCATGGTACACTACCTAGTATTTGATGGGAACAGTTGTGTTACATGGTAGTAGCTCTGATTCCTCCAGGCACTGGATGTCACAGGGTAACAGCTTTACTGCCTCTAGCCTGAACTGATACCCTGTGGATAACACTCAGCTCCCACATGCCAACTCAGCTTGATAGGTGTAACCTGTGAATGATTTCACTCATCTCCACATTTATGTTGACACAGTCAAAAGCTGAAATCAGTTCCTCTGGAAAGGGCTCAAGAGGAAATACTGAGCAGAAGGGTAAGGGAGATCCATAACACAACAGAAACGGACAGACATCCTGCACAATGTAAAAAAAAAAAAGGCAATTACTTTCCTGTACAATCCTTTTGTCTCCTCTGTTACTAATAATTCAGAAGAACCTTAAGGTTCAAAAACAAATCAATGACTCATTTTGCTAAGCATCATATAAACACACAGGGTGAAATCTCGGCTCCAAAATCAAATGAAGTACAGGTTTGTTACTCATATCAGCAGAGGCAGGATTTCTACCACAGCAAAAGGCCATCTCTGCCCCAAGATGTTTTTATCTAACTAAGCAAGACCAGCAAAGGAGAGAACAGAAAAAAGAGGAGCAGATAGAGATAAAATTCAAAATTTACAGACCAATCATCAACAAGAGAGAAGAGAACCACAACTCCAAACATTGCTTCATGTGCTGCAGTCCAAAAAGATACAGCAGTAAATTATGCCAAGATACACAATATCAGCTATGGATAACACAGTGGAAAAACCTTTCCTGCTCTTAAACTGGTAGTTAATATCCAAGAAAAATTGCAGGAACGATGTACTCAACCCAAGAATAAGATTGCATTAACCCATGTAAGTTAGTGAAGATGGTACTAAAGGATAGAGGACATTAACACTGTGGGAACTTGCCAGCTCTCTGACTGGAGTTTGATGTCCTTTGGGTAATGCAGGGAGCAGCTACTACACAAACCTTACCAGCATTGTTAAATTCTGCCACTGAAGAGCTGCCTGAAAAGGTCAGATAAGCCTCTATGATTACATTGGTCTTGACTTCTCTATATTCACAAAGCCCACTTACTACCAAAAACATCTGAGGTATTGACAGAGAAATCACAGTGGATAACGTTCAGATAGTATGGCAAACAAGACAACAAATCCATACTCTCTTGGGTCAATTCCAGCTCCAGTGCACACTTCCTAAACTAATTTGGACTTCAGTTTGTTTACTGTAAGCGCAAGTAAGTTCAGTAGTGGAAAATACCCAGAGAAGAGCAGCCAGAGAGAGTTTTTAGTAAAAAATTCTAACGCAACCTACCCCTAGTATGATTTTCCTCCCTGGCAGCACTAAGCTGCTATAAGCAGACAGCATTTGGATGCACAGTCTGTGGCAAAAGGCCCCAAGGGGTGTTCAGAGAGCTGTCACTTCTTGGGTACTGCACAGAAGTACAGAGATCAGGTCCTCCACAGCTCAAGATGATTTGCACAGGCTGCACTAAATACTTGCACAAAAATTACACCACCTTCTTCTTATGGGTACAGAGATAGCATTGCCACTAGTAAATCAGGGACATTTGCTACAGAATCTCCCAAGTAACTCTCCCAACAAGAGTGTGCCCTACTTTATCACATTTTATGGTTTGTGTTGGTAATTAAGATCCTGATCTGGTGATATTCTGCAACATGCAGCTGTCTGGCTGACTTCTGATCCTGCATGGACTCAGTGCAGGTTCCTCAGTCACAGCAGAGCAGCAGCTCAACAGGGGAAAAAAAAAAATCCAACTTTGTCATCTACTCAGCCAGAAGAGTGAGAAAAGTCTTAAACATACCTGGCATGTCACTCAGATAGAAAGAAGTCTCTTTATCATGTTGTTACACAACTGAGCTGTGTCCTCAGCAGTAGGCATGCACTGAAAAACAGAGAACATGGACACTGCAGAAGGGTCAATGAAACACTTGTACAGTCCCAGCTTGTGGTGTAAAAAGCACACAAAAATAATTAGATGCAGGCACACACAATAAGTCTAAACCAATTAGACAACAGAGTAACATCTTGTTTGTTAGTCTGGTTTTAATGAAGTTCAGCATCATGTCTTTGTGAGGCATTAGTTTTGTTGGAGGTCTCCACTGTTTATTAATGAACATCCTTTAACTATTCCTTGCCCAGTCAGCAGTACTTTTAACCAGAGAGTTTTCCATGCAAACACACAGCCAACAATCTGAACTTTGTACTGCACTATCTATCTGTATTCCCCCTTTTTTGGCTTATTTCTTAGGATCTGTCATATGATACACTCAGGAAGAAGGCATGGTCAGATCAAGAAAAAATAAACTACTGTTTTCTTTGGATAGGCAAGATCACCACAATGTTCATTCACTTCTATGTGTATCCATGATCCTAAAGTAAAGAGACTCTTAGTCTAAGAGCCTGGAATGTAAACACTGTCACAGTTGTTAATGTGGGTGAAAGAAATGGGAGAGCAGAAAGAGATGCTGAAAGACTCTCTTTCTTTTGCAGGTGTGGTTCTCAAGCACCTGGCTTGATTCTGGTTTCATTTACACCAGGGGATTACTGTAACAATCGAGCTTCGTGTCTAAAGCAATCCAAGCATGAGATCAGAATGCAAGCTATGAGATTATTCCTTTGCAAAATTGTACGAGTTAGACCAGTCTAGATAAGAAGATGCTATTCTACCCTGAGGTTCACTTGGAGACTTTTTTACATTAAATACCATCCCCTATTTTTATGATACAGAATTGTGTCTTTGCTCATAAATTTCCCTCTCCATTGGCTGACCTGCCCCTAAGAGGTTTTGATGTGTCCTCAGGAATTCAGCTAGAAAAGAGTTCCCTGCCTTCTGTCTTCAATTTGATACCAGCTTGGAGATAAAGGGACCCTTTCTAACTTGAATTTCTGAAGAAAAGTAACAACTGCTGCACCAAAATCACTCCAGGTTTATTGCAGGATAACTGCAATCACAGTTTGTTACCAGACCTGTAGGTTATGTAAATAGCCAGAGTAAACAGCAGGTCTGCAGCAAACAAGCAAGCCATGTAACTGTCCTCTGACAGCACAGGTGAAGTCTGAGCACACCTGAATAAGGATGTCCACAAGAGGAACAAGGAGTCAGGACTAACATGAAATAAACGCAAAATATGTCTCTGTCCTAATGCCTTAATGACAAAGTAGAACAGGCTAAATGACATCACATTCCAAATACAATGCTACACTGATGCCTATGAGTACTTCCAATTTTTCTGTTATCCCCAGTAATATCTGTAGTGGGCACCCTCACTGCAGCCAAGTCTCACCTGCCTCTAAAAGATCATGTCAGGACTCTCCAAGCCATGTCTGTTGCAAGAGAGACTTGAACATGTCAGTTCTGGCCAAGTATCGGGGAGAAAGATGAGCGTATGGTCCTGCAGTACAGGGTCTGCTATGCTTGAACATCTATAGACCCTACACTGTCTCCTCACTGTGTGGAGCACCCTGAAGGTGTTCCACAAAGACACAAGGTAAAGAGTTGAATGAGAAGCTTGCCAAATTGGATCCAAATTCATACAGCTCTGTATCAGAAATCAGAATCCCTCAAATTTAAGAGCATCTCCTGGCTCCTCCCAAAATAGGGAGCCAAATCTGCATCTCAGTTACCTGACCTGGACTCCCTAACAGATGTTTCAGGCTGATCAAGCCACCAGGACTATGGTGACATATTTTCAGATGGCATACCTTTGGCATATACAACCTACTGATAGGACAGGATGCACACTCTCTGCCTGGCGTTCACGTCTTTTAGTGCCCAGACAGTGATTTTGCTTGGGCAACAGGAATAATAGGACAAGGGGTAATGCTTTTAAACTAAAAGAGAGTCGATTTAGATTAGATACTAGGAGAAACTGTTTTACAATGAGGGTGGTGAAACACTGGCACAAGTTGCCCAGAGAAGTGGTAAATGTCGCATCCCTGGAAATATTCCAGGTCAGGCTGGACAGGGCTCTGAGCAGCCTGATCTAGTTGAAGATGTCCCTGCTTATTGCAGGGGGGGTTGGACTACATGGCCTTTGAAAGGTCCCTTCCAACCCAAACCACTCTGTGATTCTATGAACTCAGACTCTCAGCCCTGAAGCTCCTCCATTCAGTACTCAGACTGCTTGGGAAGACGAAAAGCCTTGCAAATGTATCTCATTTTCTAATTTTTTTTACAGTTGATCTCTCCAAGAAAGCCAATTGTAGTGCTTGCCAACTAGAAAAAACACCATATGGAAGTGAATAGATGACAATAAGGAAACTGAAGCCTGAGGGAGGGAGAAGGCAGGGGGGAGGAAACCCAAACAAATAAACTAAAACAAAAAAAAAATCCAACCAAAAAAACCAAACAACTGAGATTATTTAATAGTAATAGAGCCTTCAGCTCTGTCCAGCAATGCTCACATTGTCCTCTCTAAAATGATAGGTACTAAAAAAGGGAATGGGTTTAGATTTTGCATATAGCATGTGTAATGTTTCCTCCCTCCCAGAGAAGCTCCCTGGTAATCTTAGGCTCTAAGCTCTTTAGGAAAGAGGTAAATGCCTCTGCATTTGCTGTGGTTTACAAAAGCTTATTTTGGTCAACCTCTTTGGTTGATATGGCAGTACAACACCATCACTATCCTTTCTGTGAAAAGAATGTTTCACCAGGGTAATCTCTAACATCCTAGATTTACTCTTGAAGAATCCAATCTCTTTTTGTTTAGTAATTTTAATCTAGAGTAAGGAATTCAAGGACACTCAATATATCTCACAGGAGGTACCATGACTTTTTCCTTTTGTCTTGATTTTGGGGGTTTTTTTGTTTATTTTGTTTTGGGTTTTTTTTAACCATGCACTGATTTAACAAATATATTATCACCAACCTGACAAGAGTTTTCTTGATTAATTTACTAGTATAAATAAAACTAAATAATATAAAACATATAAGACCTGATTTGCTTCTCACACGGGGTTGTTCTTTACAACAAGGACCACTGGCATGGCCTCCTTCCACAGTCATACTATTAACTCATTTACTTTTTTGGAATAGGCTGGTCACACCTATGGAGACTGGTGCCAAACAGAACTAACCCCTGAGCCATGCCAAGGAACTGTTTGGGAGAGTGACAAATGATCTACAGCATGCCAGGGACAATGCCAATAATATAAAGGTACAGATTATTGAGTTCTCATCTGCGAGAACATTTCTAACATGCTTTAGCACAGACACAGGCTTAAGGACTTAAGTGATTTTCTCCTGCTACCACTGTGTAAGTACCCATGCAAAATAACAGATCATATCCCCTCTGGACTAACAGCTTAGCCACTGCTTTCATGAACAGTGAGGGAGGGTGTGTGTACAAACACACATACACATAGAGAAGTACAGATTCTCTACCTTAAAAGGTCATAAATGCTATAATTTACTGCATTTGATAAGTTTAAACATTTTATTTCAAAGACAAAACTATTCAAAAGCAAAGTCCTAAGAGTTGTATATAGCTAGGAAGATTAAAGCTATTAAATATACAGAGGCATACCTTGCCCAGTGGTGTGTTAATCCATGGTCTATAATAAGGCAGTTACTGACAGTGTTCAGAAAGAGCTTTCACAGATTACATGAGACTCGGCTGATATGGATACAATGATGTTGGAGCTATATTTTTTTACTTCTGTGCAAAGGGTGATATCTATACACATGTAGAATAGGTAGAAAGTCTTGGAACATCTTACCTGTGAGACCAGGTAACCAGTGACTGAAAATATATATTGTATATCTTAAAGTATTCTCAAACCACGGATTTAGGACAGGACTCTTAAATCCTTACACTTTAAGCTTATCCCCATTTCCTTCCCCTAAAATATTAATAAATGCTAAAGGACAAAAGAACACAGTTTGGCTTCAGTCGACTGGTAAAAATCTGGAGCAACTCAGCTGAGGCCAGTGTAACTGAGATCAGAATTTGGCCCAGACTCAACAAACTAAGCCAAATTCATTACCACACTCTTTCCCTACATGTCTGCATATTAAAGAGCATGATTTTTTGGTTTTGTTTTTTTGTTTGGCTTTTTGTTTTTTAAGTGCACATTTCAGCCAGCCTAAAAGTACATTCTGTAATTGTGACAGAAATGCCAACTGACGTAAAGAAGCTCCACGGATTTAATAATATTTTGCTTGGAAATGGGTGTAGAAACGCATGTATTTTCTAATCCAGTGTGCCTTGGCTCTAAGCTGTAGGAACCACCTTTCTGAGAAGCAAGTAAAAGGAAACTTCTCCCACATGGAAAGCTTCAAAGATCTCAGCAATGACAGTTATTTTTATCAACTTGGACGCTGTCTTTAGTGCCTAGATTAAGAAAATTTAAACAAGATGAGCAAATTAAAATCAGTCAGAAATGAGATCAGAAGACTTTAGGCACACCATGTGAGTCTAGTGTAAAAATCTTTCTTCCTGCCACCTTTTACTGTTATCAGCTAAACACTTGTTAGGTCTCAGCCCACAAAGTATAGGAGCACTGAATGAATTAATTATCTGTCTGCCTCTTTGGTCTTCTTTCAAAAGATAAAGTCAAAAACTTGCCAAGTTCTGCCCCCACATAAACAAGTTCTTTGCTAGTCAGTCTTGGTCCATATTCATGAATGTGGGCTGTGAAAACCCTGGGCACAGCTCTGAATCCGAATCAATCGAGGGGAAGGGGCCACACTCACACAACAAGGGCACCAGATGGAGAGCAAAAAGCAGTGGTGAAAGGGGTGAAAAGGAAGGGATATCTTCATCCCTTAGCATCACCACATACATCCCTGTGCACGATGTCACGATCAGATTTTGATTACACTTTCAGGTGCTTAGACAGAGCTATAGCTGACAGTTATTTTGGATTCAGACAACAACTAAAATCATAATCCAGCTCCCACAGCCAGCATACAGTTTTCTCAGTAGAAGGAGAATAATTCAATTTGCCTCCTGAAGAAAAAGATGCAATTTATTTTATTTTTCTATTGTGGTGCAGTGAATTCTAAAGTTGGTTATTGGTACCTACAGAAATTTCATCTGAGGAAGCATTCTGGGCAATCTTTAGAACAATTGGATTTATGGTCAGTTTCTTTTCAACTCTATTCCTTTGGTTTCTCCCATTACCTCAAGGACCCAACCTTCTTATCCACACAGTCTGTGCACAGTCTGTCCACATAAAAGCTGTGGACTGCTCCCCTGGACCTTCTCCCAGGCATCTCTATGTACCTCCTTTCCCACCATCAGCTCCCAGTCTGGACTTGTTAAGCTGACGGGAAAAAGGAGGCATCCAGGTCTACCCAGGAAGGGAACTGTATCAATGCCAGAGTACCATGGAACTCAGATACACACTAACACCTTCATGGTGTGGAGGAAACAGGTGGCACAGGCACCAACCCATCTACTGTTCTCCAACATCAGCAGCTGCAGAGGCAGGAGGAGGTGCACAGCTGTAATTCTTCCTTTGGTTTAGGCACAGAAATGCTCTGCTGCTCAGTGCAGCTCCTGAACCTCTTATTGCTGAAGCCAGCAGTCAGCCCTACTATCACACTTGGGACCACCAGCCCAGTTCATGCCCACACTGAGATGCACTTAAACAGCTGTGGCCTCAAAGTCAGCACCAGAGACTTCTACATTCACTTTAAGGCTGATCTTCTCTGCCACATGTTCTCAAAGTGGCTGTGAAGTAAATTAATTCTGGGCTTAATAAAGCCTGTTTATGCTGTCTTATTTAGCAAAGCTCATGTTTATAGGGATTTATTAAGTACTTAACTGCATGAAAGAGGAAAATATTTGCTTGTAATTTCGATTGCTCCGTATGGCTCTCTGACTCAGTGGCCTCTGAAAGCACACAAATATTTTCCAATAAACAAAGAACTGGTTCAAACTACTGCCCATTGAAAATGGGAGACTGAACACAAACACATTTGATTCATAAGCTTTGCACCACCACTACCCCCCGCCCCCCAACCTGGAATGGATCCAACTTTTTTTTTTTTTTATACTCTAATGTGACTAAAATTTTCAGTTAGGATTTCTAAACAGGGTAGTGACTCCTTCAGTAGATATTCATTCTGGACTGTATCTTGTTCTCCACTCCCTCTACTTTTGCATGCTCCCCTCTCGCTACACCTTGAAATTTTCATTTAAAGCCACTGAAACTAGTCCAAGAGACTCAAAGTCAGGCTTCATTCACCTTTCCAAGAGAATCACTCTTAATAATTTGTGGGAAAAGAGAGGTGGGTCTTGTCTGTTTTGTTTTTTAACTAATTATTCATTTACTGTGGGAGGTCTTTCAGACTTTAAAAAAATAAAATCACTGCCAATATATAAATAATATACCAATATACAGATCAAGATGAAAGTATGAGGTGTTACATTTTATTCAGAAACTATTCACTGTACTGTATCTAGGAGATCACAATATATGAACTCCTCCATAAACTGATTAACAAGTCACTTGACCTTAGGCAGACATAGCAAAACAAAAGTATTTGAAAGGAAAAGCCCTCAGGATTCCCTCACTTTTGAAAGCTGCAGTCAAAAAAACCCTCATTGTTTCTCAGCATTTATTTTGCACCTGTCCTGGTTAGAGTTAATTTACTTCCTAGCAGCTGGTGCAGTGCTGTGTTTTGGAGAACACGCTGATGTTTTACTTGTTGCTCAACAGTGCTTACTTAAAGTCAAGGACCTCTCAGTGTCCCCTGCTCTGCCAGAGAGCAAGTGCACGAGAAGCTGGGAAGGGACCGTGGTTGAGACAGCTGACCTGGGACCAGCCACAGGGATATTCCATGCCCTGGAACACCAGGCGTAGTATAAGAATTGGAGAGGGGTTGGCCAGGAGGGGCCAATCAGTGCTCAGGGACTGGCTGGGCATCAGTCAGCGGGTGGTGAGCATTTGTATTGTGCATCACTTGTTTTCCCTGAGTTTTATTTCTCTCCCTTTTTGGTCTCCATTTTCATTATTTTTATATTTTATTTCAATCATTGAACTGTTCTTACCTCAACCCACAGCTTTTACCCCTTTTTTCCAATTCTCCTCCCTATCCACCAGAGGTGCATGGCACTTAGTTGACAACTGGGATTAAACCACAACAGCACCTTCACAGGCCATATTTCACTGTCAGAGTGCAGTTCCCATACATGAAATATTCACAATGACTATTACAGTTAATCATATCAGTGGGTTTAAACACAAAAATCAGATTTAGAAAAAAGTTATTCATAACTTGATACTCTGGGAATGAGGAAACTACAAACTAAACAATTACTATCGTTATGGCTTACAGAATATTTAGCAAGCCACATATTAACAATGGCACTTATGTCTGCTGAACTGATTCTGGTGTCCCCTAGGAATGGATTTCTGTATCTGTTTGCTCTTAATACCACAGGGCATCTGTCCAAAAATGTGAACTAGGAAGAGTATGCACTTTTTTGCATCTCTAAGAATTGTGAAAAAATTTCTCTGTGTCAAAAGTTTTCTTCCCAAACTATTTCTATCACTTGGTTCAATTTGTATTTTTCTGGGTTTTTTTTCTGGTTTATTTTTAACAAAGGAATTCGATACTTCATTACAACCTTGTTCATCACATAATTGAGGTAAGCTGCATCTTTCTTCTCCCAATTGTTTTCAGCGAGAAACAGGGTCTCTAAATCAACTTTTGTTTGAAAGACTTGCTCATTAAAAGTTACCTTTTTTTTTTTAAGGGAAGCTTCTGAATCCAGTGCAAAACCAGTCATTTTTCATTTTTTTTTTTTTTTGTCAGAAGACAGAATTTCCTCCCTGAATGGAAAAATTTCAAAACTTTGGATGGAGAGAGATCTTATTTCTCTGGAAATACTTTTCTCAGAGGATGAGAAGTTCAGAACAAAATGAGAAATTATATTGAAAAAGAAAACTCTTGCAATTCTACAACATGCAGCTTCCCACTTATTTCCATTTAAAACAAAGAAGGCAAGTTTCTTTTGTATAGTGGCATTTTCTCTTGAGAAATACTGCTTAGACAAACAAAACTAGCTTCCCACCAAGTGACATACATTTAACAATTTCAATACAGAGAGCACAAGAGAGGCTCAAATATGACCTGCTTGATGAGTGATATACTTGTCCCCGCTCAGAGCTTCTTTATGTCCAGTTTCTTCCCATAACTGCTGATTTGTCAGGCAGCACCATTACTGGGGAAGTAGAATGGCATTAGGAGACTGCAGGGACACTCATCTCTGTGTGCCAGGAGAAGTATCAGCTCCCATCAAGAGAACACTACCTTGTATCCACATCCATTTCTCGCAGGCAAATCATTACCAGTAACATTTAAACCTCTTCTTGGGTTGCTGTATTATTCTTAAGCCAGTTCTCAGGCATCTTGATTTTTAAGTCTTTTCATTTATTATACATCAGCATATTAATGAAAGATTTTTTGGCATCATGCCAAGATTAATCATCACCCACTGCCTTGGGACGACGGATATATGGAGCATAAGGATGGCACAACCCAAGTGTTCCAAATATTGCCTTTTGGTTTTAGATGATTGTCACCATGAGGAGGACTCATTCAGTTATTTATCATTTCTCCCCTTTCAGAGATTACAACGAACTGGGATCTTTACCATGGACTATGAATCATAGCGAGCTATACCACATTCTGGAAAGCCCTTGATCTCATCTGAGTGCAGATCAGACACTTGACTCCTACTACCTAAGAAGGAAAAAAGTTTCACAGCATTGCAAATTTCATTATTTCATCTTGAAGCTTGTGATCAGCTCTCAGTCTTGTGACTACCAAGAAGTTTCAGGTTCCACTTTAAAATTCAGTGTCTGATTTCACTGTCCTTAGAGCACAGTATAATCCCTTGGTACACTTAAATCCCAAATGGTTCAAAGACTAAGCTACAGGATGCAACATTTCACTTTTTGTGGGGAAAATATTTCTTTTCAGTGCATTTTGGTGTTGAAATACTTTATTATCTTTTTCCTGCTTTGAGGAAAAAATATCTCCACCAAAAAAAATAATTTGTGTTAGAAAACACATTTTGAAATATTGAAAGCACCTCTGGATTCCAAAAACTAATTTCAATTTTTTTGTTACTGTTCCTCCACATTAATCAGTGCTCTGATAGTCAGAGCCAGCAGTATTTAAGGAGGACTTAAAACAACATTTAAAATTTTAACTACTGCTCTCTCATCTACAGGAAAATAAAAAAAAAAAAATATGCTTTTGATTTTGCAACAGTCACTGTATAAATGCTGAGTTTTGTGTCACTAAGTTACAAATAATCTTAAGTTAAGATCTCACAGTACCTAGAAACTATATCTTTTAGAAAATAAGTTGTTCCTTAATGGAAAAAGCAGCCTGTAGATTTAAAAAAAAAAAAGAAACAGACCAATACGTCAAATAGCATTTCTTTCCTTCCCTTTTCTGATGCTTCAAACTCCAACAGTTATTGTAAACTATACTTACAGTTATTAGCATGAATTTACTTTTAATCAAGCAAATTTCTCACTGTGGATTTTACTGACCAGGAATGACAGAAGAAGCCTTGAACAGCATAACAATTGGGCTGCTTCTGCCTTGAGATGACATAGACTTGGAAATAATATTTTTCATTTATACCCATAGTTTTGAAGATCCAACATTCTACTAGACAATAATTAAAAGGGAAAAAAAAAATCTGACTTTTTGATTCTTTGCATAATTCAGCCTTATTTACCTTAATAAAATTCCCTCTACAACAGTTCAGTAGAAGGGAATAGTCTTACACTTCCCATATGTTCCAAATCATCACTGTTTGAAGCTTAATCGGCAGAAAGGATGAAATTAATTCTTCTTTCCCTTTAAAAAACCCCAGACAGAATTAAGAGAATTTACTCCATCTGCTTTCAGTCTAAAGTCCACCTTGTAAAGTTCAGTAATTCAGATTCACTTTAATACCAATAGTGACACATGGGAACACTAACAGTGTATAAACCCCCAAGAACAATGAACTAATTTTTAACTGTATTGTGCTAAATTAGACTGGGGAAAAAAATATCGAGTCCTGAACAGGTCCTGATAAAGCCAGAATTCCAGGCCTGATAAAAATACATACATGAAACAAATGAGATATCAGACATTGGCAACAAATAGTCTGGTCTCCAAACTAGTTCAGGGGATGACTCGGTCAGACATTGTACAAAACTGTCAGGTTTATACTGCACAGATCAGTTGAAAAGCTTTATGTTTACAATAACAGTTTGTATGCAGCTATGCCCTGACATTCTTTCTAGAGTGCTTTTGCAAGCCTCCCCCATGCAGAAATTCCTCTTCTACCTTTAAAGCAATAAAGGGCAGATTGTTACCAGAAAGCAAAGAGTGCTCCAACCAGCTGAAAACACAGAGGGGAAGTAAATATGGGATTATGCAAACTACAATCTGGCCAGGGGTCTGGGATCAGAAACAAGGAGAGAGCTCCAGATCTTCAACTCTGTATCTGCTGATCTCATCATTGCTATTCCTCCCACCTCCCTTAAGATCTTGCATTAAAAAAAAAAAAAAAAAAGTAATAAAGAGGTCATAGCCAAAACACATGTTTATTTCAAAACACTCAACACAGCCTTTAGATAAACAGTTCCTGTAGAGACTACTGGAAATTCCACTGTTACAACAGAGAAGGAAATGCCCATACTGGACTCTCCAGTACCACAGAATCATCCAGCAACCTTCAAGGTCCCACAGACGTTTCCCCCAACTTACTCCCAGGACAGAACCAACTCTCTTTCCTATAATGAGTGAAGAGGCATTTTGAGGTAGCCAAAAGAATTAGTTCCAACTCCTTGAGAACAAGCACCTTGTTTCGGGGAAGCTCCAAGGTAACTAACTCTGCTTCAGCAGAGATGCCACAAGCAGCAAGAAGGTCCCCTAAACATAAAGGGAGAGGGGTCAGGGAAAGCAGAGTTCAGACCGAGGTGGATGGGCCTCCTATACTTTACCCAGAAAAGGAACATATATAATTTATATGTGTTCAATAAATAGCCCAATGCCAGTGCTAAAGAAATACAGCCATGGTGAAAGATGAGAGGGGTGAAGAGCTTTACTGCTCCAAACAATATGGACATTTTCCTTTTTCCTTACTCATGGCCTACTGCGAAAGGAATGCAGCTGTGTGACACCCTAATGTTTTTGTTTGTTTTCGCACCAGATAATTCTCCTTTTAAGCTTCACTACCTCCTTTGTGTTATTTGTGCTGTCCAGAGTAATGCTTAAGGCAAGATTGAAACTCAAATAGCTCTTCCTTTACAGCTATTATTCTGAGCTGCAGTGCAACAGCAGAGAGCACTCTAACCCTACAGCCTACACCAAATGTCCCCAAATCACCCACCACCAAAGTCTTCATTCTGCCATGTGCAAGCTTTTCCCCAAGTTCTATGTTGCTGCACCACCATCTCCCTTGAAGTAGAGGTTTCAACTGTCTGCAATGGAATTAACAGGAGAGAAGAGATTCTCATTTCATACAATCATCTCCTAAGCTCAGGTCTGCCAGAAGCACTGATCTTGTCACCAGAAACAGGACAAGTGAGTTGAATCTCCTGAAGAGATGATGACAGTCAAACAATTCCCACCTTGAAAGCCTGAGCAAGACCCAACACCATACAGGCATCATCCCTGACTGTAACATGAGGCCTCTGGAAGTGCTTTTATATTTAGTCATAGAATAAATCCATAAGAAGGAGCTGCATGGTTGCCCTTCCAGCAGAGTTCTAATTCAGCTTTGGTTCCCGATAAATCCATCCTGTTTCGTTCTAGTAAAACAATTCTCTCACCTAATGTCTTTTTTTGTTTGATTGGTTGTTTTGGATTTTTTTTAATAAATCTACTCTGCCTCTCCCTGGTATTGTGGGTCCTGTTGTTTACCCAAGCCAGGCACAACCAACACCTGTGTCCTGAAGCCCAGAGGTACAGCACAGTACAGGAATTAACTAGTAGCCAGGAAGGCTGCCTGAGCACACAACTGCTCTGGCTGCTTGGAAGAGATCTGAGTAGCAACATCAAGCTCCTGGCTGTTCTAGCCCTATCTGCAGGATGTACTTGCTACCTTTCTCCACACGTCTGTTATTGCGTAAGGGCTGCATTTGAAGCAGCATCCTCAGGCATAACTCACACGTCATCAAACTACCACCATTACCTTACTTTGTTTCTGACACTCCCATGTTTTTTAATCACTTAACTCTGTACCCTTAAATCACTCCAACTCTTCCCTCCAAGCTAGAGCCAAAGGAACCATCTGCTAGCATGAGCATGCATGTGGCAGTGGCAGACAATGCCACACACACCACTCTAACTTTGTCCTTCAAAACATGTTCTCCAGCTCCCTGAGTTTCTTGCCCTTGGGCCTCTGCATAAGAATTTACTATTTTTTGGAGGGGGGGCATTTTTTGTTTGTTTGTTTGTTTTGGGGCTTTTTTAGTTGGTTGGGGTTTCTTGTGGAGGTTCAGCTTTGGGGTTTTTTTTGGGCAGGAGGGACGGGGGAGTTGTGTTTGCTTTTTAAAAAGGAGGGAGAAGATTAAAAAAAAAAAAAGGTCTTGCTTACATTACAATTTTACTGCTCCAAAAGTTATGAAGTTTGCCAATCAATACTAATGCAAGCAAGGTTTTCCTTTGCAAACCTCCTACTTAGCATTATTTTCCTCTTGATCTAGCTTTTATCAGACCAAGTCAGAAATAAAGAGTTCGACTTCTTAAGTTTAAAAGGGCAAGAAATATTTGCCTCTATTTTTGCTCCTTTTTGTTTAGCTCTGTAGCTGCATCTTATCCTGGTCTGAACCATCCTTCCTTTTTCTGTCCCCATTCCCTTTTACAGCTACTCCTGCGTATATCAGATTTCTCTCAAACAGCTTCTGTTAATCTGACAGCTCAGCAGGGACTAACCCCGTCACTTCCTGCCTAAAGATAAATATCTGCTATGGCATAAAAACTGAATGAGAAGGAAGGGATGCTCTAGGTCAACAGCTATCTTTGTAGCATTGAGGGGGCAGGGACACAGGGAAAGAGTAAAAGCATCTCAAACAGTATCTTTACTGTCAAAATAACAGCTCTGTGATATGAACAGAGGTCAGTCATGTCTATCTATCCACCAGACAACATCAGACGTGATGAATGTGGTGTGCAGTTTCTACTAAAGGCCGGTGTGAATCTTCACTATTTAACCTTTTCAACTGTTTTCTCTTATTGACCATTATTACTCCCTTTTGCACTCTCAATAAATCATCCAACCAGCTATCATCACCTGAACAGTGATATTCTCAGAAGGTTTCAACCCTCACGATGAGGCAACAAGCCAACACAGAAAACATAACCCAGTATATAACCTCTTCTGCCCTACACACATGTCCACGTCCAAGTCTAATATTATTTACATACTCTCTTCCTCACTTCCCATTCTTGATGCACTTTCCAGGAGGTAAGTTTACTAGTGGTAGAAGCAGGAGGTGAGAAGAACACAGGGTGTTGTGGGTATTTCAGGGTGGGTGTTTAACCCCAGCTGCCTCATACCCCATACCACATTAGAGGTGCCACACATTCACATCTACATTAAATCTCTTAAAGTTGTCATCCTGAGGGTATCAAGAGAAAACAGAAGGAAGCCCAGATTTATTATGTTCAAATGATCACACCTCAAGGCACATCCAAGTCTGACATGTGATTTGAGAATGACAGGAGCAGATGCTATAAAATACGCTTAAAGAATAACACGTAATTGTGATAACTCATAACACCTTTTCTTTAAGTAGTTACATTTGCTGTAAATGCTCCTGCTTTTTTCTTCCCCTGGCAGGCAATGGAAGCCTTATCTTCCAGTGGAGTATCTGTACCGTTACCCAGCCTCCACCAACCAGGTGCCACAGATGAGAGAGAGCTGCCTGGAATACATACCCCAGCAAGAAACCCAGGAGGTGATTACTGATGTGTCTGCAGAAACACACACAGACTCCAGTCTCAAGTAACAGAGCAGGAAGAGAAGCCAACTGCTTAGGTTTACTGTGCATCTGGTTAGTCACAAGGTACCCAATGTTTCTGGGCTTGTTCCCTGATTTCAGTTTTTTCCTTTACACTCTGTTCTCATACTCAAACCCACACTGACACTGCCCTAGAGAGACATGGGAGAAACAAACCAGCAGTAAACAGTGACATCCACAATCAGTGGTTGGGTCACTGGTTTACAAGAAAATCCTGAAAACTACCAGGACATGCTGTCACACACAGATGAGATGTTACTGGTGGCAGCTGAGTAGAGGTTTAGAGACTGAGGGACATCTTGTCCCCACCACAGAAGCCTCCAGTGGGCCCTGCCAGACCACGGACACAGCTTGAGACCAGCCCTCAAACTATGCACTTGCAAATGTCACACACTGGGGAACACGGTGCCAGATTCAATTTTGGTTTGAGTACTAAGGTATCCTACTCTTAGTTCTTACCTTAGCTGGTTTCAATACTTCTCTTTCTAAGGTCATATCCTAGAGAGAATTACCAGCACCTTCCATTACTAGAATAGACAGTCAAAGTCTTGATTTCCTTTTAGCTAGTTGCAGTTGCAAAGACCACTGTGAAATTACGTCAGAAAAATAGAGCCTCTGAGCTGGGCATCAGAGAAAACAACAGGGGAAATGCACACTGATACATTTTTTCAGTAGCAAGCTGATGTTTTTGATGAGAGTTGACACATACATGACCATTTGAAGGAGATTTCAGTCTCGCCTTGGGCTCAAATTCCCTCCCATCCCACTATTTCTCCAAGAAACCACAAAAGACAACCTAGTGCAGTAGTCTCCCTGAGAAATCAGGTGTTTTCTGGCTATGGATTCCTGTCTTTACTGCAGAAAAGGCTGCATATTTTTAAACTTTTGTGTAATTGTCATGCTATCATGTTAGCAACTGCAAATATAAAAATATAACAAGAACCAGGTACTAATTAGTCTTCAAGTTAGCTTAGTTGGAAAGTTTACTCCATATTTTCATCTTGGAAAAGCTGATGTGTCTTTGTTACTCAAGAAACAAAAGCACATCAACAGTAGTTGCAAGTCTGTGGCAAAGTTGATTAAGAACTCATTACTGTCCTGTCCCTTTGAGATCTCTCTGGTTAGGGTTACACCATGTTTGGGAAATGAGAGATAAGGCAGAAATTCAACAGAACAGCCTCCTCCCTCTGCATTCAGCCCACTGCAGCAGTAAAACAGAACTAGGGACATGCTCCTTGGAAAAAGAATAAAATAAGAAAAAAAAAAAAAAAAAAAAGAGAAAGATCTAAGTCAATTTTTAGAATCTAGCAGTTAGACTCTGCAAAACTTCCTTCTTGGATCCCAGCTTTACAACCTGGTCCTATGTATGTGTCTAGTTTTTTCCTTGGGAAAAAATAACAAACAATCTCAAGGAGTTTCCTAACTGCCAAGAAACTTTTTTCTGGATACATGTCCTTCATTGTCCATTGTTCAATTTATTTTTAACTAACAACTTCAAGCTACAGCCTTGATCTTGCTGCTCCTTGAGCAATCCTTTTCTTCTGGGTGAATGCTAATGCATTTTAGAGAGCCTGCAAATGGCTAATAAACATTTCACCATCTCCCTGATCAGATTAAGGCAAGATATTAGCTTTTTCTGTTCACTACCTGCTAAGGAGAAAAGCAGGATAGAAGGTATCAAGGGTCTCTGGAGAAACAAAGGAACACATAGTTGAAGGGGTCAAGACATAGGAATGGAGAATAAAGAATGCAGTAGAAAGATCAGATTTGTGTAAGGCAGCACTACTTCTTGGAAGCAATTTTACCTCAGTAATTTCAATTAGAAGCAGCTAGGAAGCTAAATTTGTTGAGTTTATTGAACTACAGACCCAGAATCAAAGGAAAAATGAGCTAGAGAAGCGCCAAGCAAACGTCACAGTACGCAAGTTATTACCACGAACAATTATAGAGGATTTTGTGCCTCTGCAGTACTTTGCACATGGTAGTTCAGTAGGGCAAGCCCTACTTCTCAGTGGCTACAAAGGCTCTGCACATTGTAAGAACCTAAGTGAATTAATGCACTATGGTGAATTAAGTCACCATAATGCAGGTTCATAACCAAGGCAGCCTTTATGGCCCAGTTCAGCACTTTCCCTCCCTCCCTTGTACTGCCCTAGGAGGTGTAACCTTGGGAAGTTGCATATGCAACAGAAAATCACCCTCTCCCTCCCTTAACGTGCTCTCATATCAATTTCTATAGTCCTCATAGTTTCCCCTGCCTCTTCTGTCTGTAATGCATACGTCTCGCTCTGGTTATCAAGAAATTCAAAGGAGCGCTGAAGCAAACCTCATGGCAGCTGCAAACAGATCAAAACTACGGAGCAGAAACCAGGAGCTAAACAATTTGACCTTAACACTATTCATTTCAGAGGAATGAGGCAACTCTGTTTGAGGCAGACCCCCAAAACCAACAGGTTAAGCAAACATTGGGCGTGATTTCTCAGCTGTTGGTTATATGTCAGGGTTTGAATTCATTTGCCTGACAAAAGCCACTTACCATAAAACAGTTATCAAGCAAGGTCACAATGACACCTGGCCCTCTCAGAGAGGCTGGTTGCTCCTCTAACACCTTTCTCACTACGCTGTGCACAACAGCTTTGGTCTCAGCCACTTTGATAATCAGCTGAGCTACCCGAGCTACAGAGCTTCTATACAGAAGCAGAACCTGGCCTCAGGCTTTTGAAATACACCTGCAGCAGACTGAATGCAAGAACCCAGCAATGAGCACTGCCAGAGCCTCCTATCACCAAGGGAAGCTAGAACATGCAGAGACACATGAGGCAAACTGAGATCCAACCACACATTTCAGCAGAAATCCAGTAGGGTTACAATTGTGTAACTGCTGTCCCAAGTTAACCAACAACACGTCAAAAAAACAAACTTCCCTGCTTCACCCACTAGCACAAACATTTCTTCAGAGTTTGAGAAGGACTCCAAACTTCTTTGTACTGAAGAGGCATTTTGTCATCTCCTTTTGAGAACTGAGCCTTCACCAAACAGAATGAGGGATGGAGGGTACTGAGCCAGGACACCCTGAACTCGGTGGAACATCAGGGTGGTTGGTACCTCATCCAAGGCGTGGACACCTGAGCAGAACAGGATTAGTTATGCACCTTCATTCTGCTGCTGGCAATTGCAACATTAAAAACTTAAGAATGGAGCTTTATGCATATGAACAAATGTTTTAATTGCTTCTAACCCCATTTGTACTATGCTTTCTCCTCTCAGGCTTTACCACATTCTGTTTGCTTACAAACATCTTAGTTCATTAAGTCTAATGATTTAAAGTTTTGACCGTTGTGTCACATGCAGAGACACTTTCCTACTGTGTTAACATAAAGCTGCTTCTCTAGCATGTTTTCACACATCTGCCTGGCTCGGAATTGGCAGAACACCTCTCCCATGAGACATACTGGGAAGAGTCAACAGCAGAATTAACCAGAAAATCTGCATGGTAAAGACATGTTTATACGACAGAAGAGCTACCACTAATTACAGTTATTACAGCACTGAAAGATATCAGTACAAGTTCATGTTTAATGGAACAATGTGTTAGGATACAAAACATCCTACAAGGCCTGATCTGACCCAATTCCCAGAAGCTGTACTTTATTAACAAGTGTTATTAACTTCAGCACAATTACTCACACAGACAAAGGTATCCACAGACAAGTCCTGATTCAGTAACCTCTATAACATGACTAAAGCTCTGGTATGTGGGTAGTCAGCATTGCTTAGAATGACTCAGGTCACTCTAAATATAAGATACTCACTTTGTCTTATAGTTTTAGAGGTTCTCAAACCATACATAAAGTGATCTCATCATGTGCTGCTTTGCATCTTATTGCTCAATCAGGTGTTGCTAAACAGAAGAGTTAAGTAATTTATTATGTAGTACACAGTACTCCATAGAACACACAGTACAGAGAACTCCACTCTAATTCCAGCAGCAGTTTGCTATGTAATTTCAGGTGCAGGTAATAAATTACTGTGTTCTGTACAGTAATTTATAAACCTTTAAAGGTTTATAAGGCTGCAAAGGATGCATTGCATAATGACAGATGCTACAAAGTAAGTTACTCTGACTTTGAAACAGTCAGAGAAGCTTCTGATGTTCAGCACTCAAATAGCCACTACAGAACCATCCCTCTGTCGTTTGACTTTGTCACTGGGCAGTCACAGATCTGACAAAACTGAGGTAAAGCAATGTGTAAAAGGAGCAGAGGGAATATGTGTGCAAGTCTGAATTGGGTCACCACTGTGAGTGGATTTATGCTAATTTATACCAGTAAAGATTTGGGCTTGTAGCTGTGTACACTAAATTTTACTCAGAATGTAACACTCCCCCGATTAAGAATCCAGTTCTGGTGTTAAAACCTTCTTGACTTCAAGGAGGTCTCGGTTTCAATTTAAGAAGCAGGGGAGAGATAGGGAAAAGACGCATGAGGTACAATTCTTCTTATTTAAGCTGCCTTTTTTTGGTGTTTGAAAGTATCTCATATCTCATTCCACTCTTGGCTGATTCCTTGTACTAAGGTGGAAGAGATAAATCAGCATTCCAGTGCTTCAAACACACCAAAGCTTTACTATAGCTGTGGGGTTTTTATGGTTGTTAGTCTGAAACACATTCTTTACCCAAAGTCAGTGACTGCAACAGCATAAGGAAGAGCCCAGAAGAATTCCCTATGAAAGCAGATTCCCTGAAAGAGATCTATACCTTCTGATGCATGCTCAAGTTCTACATAAGCTTGTCTGCTTGCCACAGCTCTAAGGGAAATCCTTTGCTCTGAGCAGAGTTCCAGAAAGACCATGCTGGGAGGTACTTCACCTGCAGATCTGTACATAGGAATTCACATGAGATGTACTGGCTGCAACGGCAGCACGTAGGTGACAGTCTGTGCTATCCCCTTACTGAGCTCTGATCAGCTTTCTTGAACTATCTTATCACGCTGCTGTTGCTGTCTTGTGCTATATATAGCCCAAGTAAACTAATCAGGTGTCTGATGAGTCCTTCATCCAGTGCCATATCCAGGAGGAATCAGAAAATTTCGTCTCCAGTGGTATAAGGGGAACAGATCAAGGGCAACTCCTACCAGCTCTCTCTTTGCCTTAAAAGAAAAGATTCTCTTTACTTGTCCCATTAAGCACACGCTGTTCATGTGCAATAGCCCTGCCTTTTAGAGACGTGCTCAAAAAGAGCAGGGTACAGCATGGAGGCAGGTTAAGGGGTACAAGGTAAACAGGCTGAAAAAAACCCAACCAAACACCTCACACCAATCATCACCCAGTCCATGCTTTTGTGAAGACCTTTGTTACTTGAAAGTAGCTGCCAAACCTTTTGAACAAACAGGTTTTAGCCTGAAGAGATCATAGATTGCTTCCTGCCCTTTCTTTGTGGGTAGATGGCATTATTTCTTCTCCACAGCTGAATGGCAACACAGTTTGAAAAATTAATTACAAAATGGGAGAATTGCAAATACTTGTCTGAGCACAAATTGCTTTATTTGCCTGAAAGGGAAGGTGTTAATATGAAGACTGATCACTCTTGTACAGGCATCTTCAGAGACAACACACATTCACAGCCACAGCAGAGTTCCCACAGCAGCTCACATGAACATGAGCACAAGCAGCTCATGCCTCCAGCAAGATTAATTGAGCACTTTTTCAGTGCTCCTCTCCACCCAGAAGCTGGCATTCTCAGGTCTGTGTAAGTGATCTACCACCAGCCATCTGTCTTGCTGTCGTTCCCATTTACCTCGACTTTATGCATCACTGGAAAACAGAACCATGCATTTTGGGAAAATTACTCCTCTACATAATTTGAAGACTTGTGGATGGACATAACACACTATAAGAAAAGCAGATCCAAAGGTCAACAGTCCTATAAGTAGACCCTTCCATCACCACAGGAGTTACTCAGGAGAGCACTTCGGCACCACAGGTTTGTCTTATATGTTGGTGTCTTTCACAGTCCTGCATAGGGTTCCCTGATCCTTTCCTTCAACAGCTCCCCAGCTTTGGTAGCATGTACCACATGCTTTCAGTGCCAAGATCTTGCACAACCTGCAAGTCTAAGACAGACTCTGCTGCCTGTTCTGGGCTCCGGCTGGAGGGAAAGGGAAAGTGAATGCTCCCATTTTAGCTTCGGATTATTCTGAGCACGTGATGTCAGATGCTTTGCAGTGAGAAGGCTTCTGCAGCATGAGTGCACACAGGCACAAATGCCCACAATTGCAGGAGATGGGGAGAAGAGCTCAGCACATGTTCTTGGCCAGCCGGATGACCCTGCTGCATCCTGAACAACAGTGGCACAACGTGGGTTCTGAATTCAGTGTCTCCTATCTCTAGGTGACAGGTTTCTGCCGTAACAACTATATGTTGAAAAACTCACAGAAAACAATTTCACATGAAAGTAACTGAAAGCTCACTCCCTTCTTGGTATTTGTTTCCATGTTCTCAGTCCTAATGCTCTCAGTCCTAAAGTGGGAGTGCCACTTCCTGACAGACTTCAAGGAGGAGCAGTGAATGCTTCTGAAGCAGCAAACCATAGTGTCTCTCTTCTGTGAGATGCTATAGCTCAATCTAAACTGAATCTAAACCCGCAAATTTAGGGGGAGAAATATTTGAAAGCAGATCTAAGCATCACAGTAACTCCCCTTTCCTGAGGTGGTCTGATACAGCTTTGTCACCTTTTTGACTGCCAGAGTGCTGAACTGTGCAATGCAAGTCTGTTTTCAAGTCTCCACAGCATCAAAGCCTTCCATAGGCCTTTACTTCCTCCAAAATTCAAGACAACACAATTTGTCCAGAATTACTGGAAGAAAGCAGCAAACAAATCCACTCAGACACCAAAGAATTCTATCATACTCTGTGAAACAAGTGTCACACTTCAGCATGCCACTGCATTAAAGAGTATTTCCCACAGCTTGAGGATACTATCAGTTTAAGTCTGTAGTCACCCCTCTACCCGTTAGCACAGAGCACAGCTCTCACGAAACCTTGCTCGACACAGGACAAGGTTGAAGACCAGAGCAGAAACAGGAACTGCTGAAAACCAAGCACTTCTGAAAAGGGCTTGGATAGCACTGCACCAAGATATGGCCACTGGCAACAAGCACAAGAAGACAGATCTTTGTGGAGTGTGGTCAGATGGCTGCCACGTGCTCCTAACTTAGGAGTTGTTTAACTGTTGGCTAGAGATAGCCAGACACATCCAGGTGTTATTTCACCAGAGGTCTTAGTAAAGGCTAAATCATCCTGCAGGTACACAGTTAGCCTTCATCAGTGTGTCAAGGAAGACCTGATGAGTAGCAGATACCCAGTTTCTGTAGCTAGAGGTGATGACTGTCATCCTCACAACAGCAGTAAAGCAGACTTCAGTCACTTTGAAATCATGACATCAAAGGAAAATATGAGAATGCACAAAAATAAAGGAAAATAATTTTTCATTTTCTGGCTTTTCTAGGTGTGAATTTCACTATGACTTACAACTCCACATGCAGTAGTTTTTTTGGAAGAGGGGGTTGTTTGTCACTAAAAACCAGGGAACAAACCATAAAACTCTATACACTTCCCAATCTACAAAACTGTGCCTACAGCCAGTCTTCCATCTCAGAGCTTCATCCCAGATCCCTAAGCTTTCTTTCAGTCCTTTTTACAGTTCCAGAAACATGTTGAGTTGTAGATCCTGAGCACACAATCTCTCTCTGCACCCCTGAAATTCACTTGTCACCTACACAAGAGTGCCACACATTTTTCGGAACCTCTCACTGCAGAATGACACTGGTTCTGTGCCTTGCTAAATTCCCTTCAGACAGCACTTGGAAGGCTCCTTCACTAGCCATCCAAGGTGATCTTAAGAGACCCACTGTTTTGCTGACACTGAAGATCTCTGCCCATAAATCCACTGCACACCAAGAGATGCTTGAACAAGACCTTGTAAGACAGAGATGATTACCTTGTCAAATTAGAAACTGATCCCATCCCCTGTCAAATGCAACTATCGCAACCTAAAATATTTCTGTTCTCCTTCCTTCCTTCCTTGAAAAAGGACTCCTAAACAGACACAGTAAATTGGATGCATTTCAAGAAGAAATTTAAAGCACATGCACATCAGAGGGTTACAAGTGAAAAGCACAGTCTCTGGGACATTCTGCTTCAGTTCTCTCAGGTCCCAGTTATACAAACACACAGGCCTGTACTTAATTTTAGTACAGAAACCTGTAGGTTTCGTAGTACACTTGTGGAAACTAGGGTAAGGATACTCCCATCTGCAGAATCAGGGCCCAAGGCCACGGCCTCTTACTGGAGTGTAGGCTGAGAAGTATCTACCTCCACAAGACAGAAGTCAGCAAATTAAGGTCACACAATTGGAACAGAAACTGAAGACAAAAAAACCCCTACTGGTAAAGGGCAAAGCCACAGTGGATGGATCTGCGACACCAGTTTAATTTAGTTCTTTAATTCAGACTGAAGAGCTTTCCATTTCTACCTGTATCCACCTGGGCCACTTAAACAAGTGTTGGTATCAAATAGTACTTATTACAGCAAAAAAAAAAAAAAAAAGCCAAAGAGTTAAGCCCATAGTCTCACTAATGGGAACTAAGGAAGCACAAGCTTTGAGATGGAGAACACAAGCCTAGAGCATTCCTAATCTTAGCTCAAGTATTGGAGCAGTAATTTTAAGCAAGTGCTGTGGCCACCTTCTCACTGTTGTCAAACTGGAACTTATTCAGCTGCATCTTAGCTCACAGAGGCAGCCTTGCAAAAAGACTGTTTTTACAATCTGGGAGGCATCTGCTCAGCAATTAATAGCACAGTACTCATTTAGCAATATCCCTTTTCCTCCACCCACTCAGCCTGGGCTAAGTTTTTAACACCTCATAGTCTATTCATTCTTGAAATCCATCAGGATGCAAACAAGTACTCAGGGGGATCAAGGATCTATGCCTTCCTTTATATGAATCATTACAACAGGTACTCACCATACTAAAGCCAGTCTCAGTAAAAATACTTTCATGTGAGTTACCCTCCAAGAACATGAATAGAACAGTTGAGTGGAACATATTACCCTACACAGGCTTTTGAAATGCAGCTGCCTCACCCCAAGTGCCTGGCCCTGTAATATGTCCAATGTCATCAGTAGGCTGGTTTGGGGAGTCAGTTGAACTGCTGTTGTGATTGCTCCCTTCCCAGACACCATGACTTACACGCCAGGATTTTTTGTGGCTTCAATCACAACTTAAAAGTTTCCTATCACAAACAATGATCTATGCAACGTTTTAGATAGTTTCACAATCTGAGTTGAATTGCTGGTCTTCCAGAAACTTGGCATAGCACATTGACAGATGGTCTATCTGGCATTTGAAGAGCCTTGGGTTTTTTGTGTTGGTCAGATTTAGGAATTTGGCCTGCCCCAGGTAGCAGCTTATTTTACTTGTTTTCTGCATTGACACAGAGATAAAGGACCTCAATCACAGGCTGAGGTCCTGCTGAGCAGGACCTGCACAAATGCTGAACAAAAAGCCATTTCATGCTTTTTACTTCACTTTGAAATAGACATTTAGCTGTGTGATGGCAAGATCTTTCTCCCTCACAATATGTACATAGAGCAGTATAAAGAGAAATGGCCAGCATAAAGTAAGTTCTTTCAGGAAACTCCCCAGAGGAAGGACTGAAGGTCAGTAAGCAGGCCTAGATCTGAAACAGGCTTTGGGATGCTTCCAAGAAGGGATGGTTCTGTGTGTTTTCTTCTCCCATCACTTAAAATCACCTGGATAAGTACATACACACACAGAGCAAATGCAGATTTCATTTATCGTATCCCTACCACTGTCTGGTTAATTTTTTTGCTCATAAAACCAAGCAGACACACACACAAAAATCCTGTGAATTTCAATCTTCCCTGTGGGGTGATGATTTTACTGTTATATTTCTACACACACACGTTCCTGACAACTCTTTAGTTTATTGCAACTCCCAAAAAAACTCAGAAAATGTGAACTAACCCGGGTTTTGAGGACAAGAATAAGTGATGATGCAGACAGCTGCAAGACATAACCTGGTCAAAGTATGAAATTGCAAGGCCATGAAAACAGAAAGCTCATGTACATGCCTATAGACAGGGCTGTACTCGTGCTCTTGCATGATAGTTGTTACTCACTGTCACACACACTACTTTTGCATCAGCTGTTGCTGTGGACCTCAGATCTAAAGAGCTGCAGAGGCCATTAGATGCCTAATCACCCGTGATTAATTCAAATGGAGCTTTCCTATTCACAGGAACACTCCCTGCTTCCGAACAAGAACAGCAGACTGTTCCCAATTGTGTCTCAACATGCTCTATAAAGTGTGATGAAAGAAGACAAGAAATTTTCCTCGAGAAAGACAACAGTCTACTGGTGTTTAATAAACTTGTACATTCAGTTCTTCATGAGCGCAGACTTTTATTACCTGTGGCAGGCCAAAAATACTAAGCAATACAGCCTCTGGGATAGTCCCTTTAAAGCTCTCAAAGCCCACATTAACATGCCAAACACGCTAAGGTTTACTTCTCTTTGTCTCTCTCACAGTCCCATCTGCTATTTCCTTAAAGTGAGACCCAGTTTCAACAGCACACACCACTCACACACATAAAGATACATTCTGGCAGGTTTGTAGCTACATCTGCTGCTGCTTGCATAAGCCTTATATATTTTAGAAATGGTAAATCACGTCCTTGGCAGCCCATTCTCACCTGTGTACTACAGCAGACAAAAGCTAAGTAGGTTTCTCTGAATCAGGCTCTAGCTTCAGGGTACGTGTAGGTGGAACTATTTTGCACAGGCAGTCTTTCTTACTCAAGGAAGAAGGTGGATGCACGGTAAGAATTTTTACAAAACATGTATTATTCAGATAATTCACTTCTACAGCACCCAGAATTGTGCATTGAAAAGGCACTATATATCTCATAGATAGGGGCGAACATCTAGAGTGAAGAGACGGGACAGGATGGGGAGGAGACACAGACAGGGATGACACAAAAAAACCCAAAAACCAAAACAACAAAAAGAAAAACAACAACAAAAAGCCCCCCCCCCCGCCAGGTTCTATTAAAGGTCTTACACTGAGACACCCAAAATCATCACTCCTAACCAAAAGTCACACCCAGAGTCCTTAAATGACACCCCAAGCTCTTTCAACGATTTCGTGGTCACTCCCTGCCTCAGTTTCCTCAGTTACACAATCACGAGTTTAATTCTTATTTGCTAACACTGACAGAATGTGGATAACAGTTTGGGGGGGGGGCTGTTTTCTCCATTTAATCTGGCACAACGCCCATGATTTACTGCTCGGTCTCATGCAAAAGTTCTGATTTTTTTGGTTTTTGGTTTGTTGTTTTTTTTTTTTTTTACAACTCCAGAAGCTCCACCCTTGGCTCAGTGCATCCAGTTCCAAGAGAAAATGGCCAGAAATTCTCTCCCCATCGTGAAATTTCATGTGGAAGAAGCAAGCCAGCTGCATCGGCCACATTCTGCTTCTATAACCACTGTGAAATGTGAAGAGATGCACAAACCTACATGGAGAAATAGAAGCTCTTCCAGTACTGCACTGAGGCATTAGGAAGCACGTGTATAGGGTAGCTAACCCTCTCTCTTGACATCAGTTATACCAGATGACCTCTTGGCACTTCAGTTTCAGCCAGACAACAATGTAAACATTATCATGCATAAAATGAATTGTTGTCACAACAAAAAGAGGTGCTACAAGTTTCCAGGTAAGCCAAGACAAACAGGAAACTAAAATGGTTAAAACAACATATAAACAAAAGAAAACAACCAAACATCACATGGCAGGAGCTCCACAAAGAGCTGGCCCAAATCAGCTCTCCAAATACACCCAGAGGGTGAAAGAAGCATCTGCTCCCACACACATGTTGTGACCAGTGTCTGCACCAGCAGCCAGCACTATGAAATAAACGACTCCAGAAAGCACACAGAGCCTTACCTGCTGCCCTCGACCTTCCCCACTGGGCACTGCCGGCTCCACCTAGGCAGGGCTCTCCTCCAAAGCCTCTCCCACCTCCAGAGCAGCCAGACCACTTATTCCTACAGTAAATAAAATTTACTACAGCTGCTTTTAACATACACCCCTACGAACTGAGCCCACCCACCACAGGACCCACAAACCTCCTGCCCAACCCCAAACCCCATCAGCAAAACTGATGTCCCTGGGCACATGGGCACTTTCAGACAATCACAGCCCCTGACAGCTGCAGCTGCCATCCCTCAGGGAGCCCTAAGCTCTGCGGAGGGAAGAAACAAATTGAGAAACTGTTAAAAAATAGCTGCTTTCCTCCCAGTCTCCTGCCCAGGGCTGTTAATTAAGTCCCTACAGAGAGAAGCACACCAGTCCCCCAGTACTTTTCACAAACACCTGTGGAGAAATGAGAGCTTCGACCAGGGCTGAGACTGGGCTGGGCAGAAATTTGGAAACCCCTTTCTTCTCCTGGTAGACTGCAAAGTGTCTTGGGATCTGTTTTCAAATTAGCAAAATATTTCTGGAATCACAAGGTTCATGTTCTTGTAGTACACATGAAGCCATGGGCTACTGTGAAATGGCCACAATGAGTATGAAAACAGAATAAACTTTTTTCAACAGGGTTCTGCCTTCTAAAACAAACAAAATAAAATGTGTGGTTGGAGCTGTGAGTTTTCCTGATGCATCAGAACCATCATCCAACTTCATGGGAAGGACCACAGAGCTGATAGAAGACTGACCTACTTGATTTCTCAGGAAGAAGCCTTGGTATTTATGAGCTGTGAAGTCTGTCCTTCTCTGTCAGAAAAGAAAGCTATAAGACTTAGACTAAATTCATTCCTCCCACACATCACTCCTTTAAAAGTACCACACCACTGCTCTAGGTTGATACACTTTATTCAGTTTTCTTCACTGTTCCCAGCTTGTCCTTAGAGCTGATGAAGTCACTTGCCCCATAACCTGATGGTAAAATTCACAATATACAATGCACACAAGCTCCCAACTGGCTGCCAGATGGCAAGAAAGTCATCTGATTCCTATTAACTTCATTGGATTTGAACCCAGGAGTTGAAGAGCCCCATATCTCGCAGCCAGTCTTGGCTGAGGCAGTTCCCTGCTGCCCTCCTTTCTTTGAACATTCAGATTCCATTCACACAACAAGACACATGTCTAGCCAAATACCACCTCCAGCCCTAGCTAAACTAAATCCAGCTACCCACGTGAATGATGAGCACAAACTTAACTACGCAAATCTCCGAAATACATTATCTGAGCAGACACTTGGGGTGATCTCTCCTATGGTAAGTATAGCCAAACCACCTGCACTATCTTCCAGAAAAAGCACTTTAAATATAGTAATGATTTTAAATTCTTCGCTTAGTGTAACTGCTCACATCACTTTGCAGATTTAAAGCCATGAGGCAAAGGTATGTTAATCAACCCAGATTTATGGCAAAGCTTAGAACAAAACCCACTCTCTGCCCATAGTGTTAAGCAGTAACTAGAAACACAATCTTCCTGTGTATTAACACCTCCTCTTCCCGGCGTCATTGAGAATAATGAGATAAAAACTGCAGCAACATAGCATGGAATGGAAATTAGTTAGAAGTCCTTGATAAGATTGTCTGCATTGCAAGGTGATACTGCTTTGTTAGTTTCCAGCTGACACACAGAGAACTGGCAGTAGCCTCGTGGTATTGCATGGAGCCTGAAATGCATGCATTCCCACTTCTTCAGCTGAAAACTGAATGTCATGAATTGATTTTCTATTCAGCCTAGAAGTGTCCTTCATGACCTCAGACCTCAGGCAGTTGGCCTGAGAGCTCACCCTAGAACTGCAGATTTTGACAGGAAAATTCTGTTAGATGTTACACCATAACTTTGTTTGAAGGGTGTGGAGGAAATGCTGTCCAACCTGTTAACTGCGTAAAAGGTCCTTTGAACTGTAGTTACCTGTTGGCACAGAGCTCAGTTAGGCAATCTTAAATGTTTGCATTTGATTATACATATAAAGAAAATGTGAGGCTGTGTCACATTGAACTAAGATAATTTCAAAAAGACGTGGATAAACGGCTCAGGAACACACTGCAGGAACACCTAGAGGTCTCCGCCAAGGGAAAAACAGATGAGAGAGACCTCAGGTCGGCCTTTTATGTTAATTCATCTGATCATTCATCCATCCATACTGTCACCATCCTCCTCTTCGGTGCCAATGGTTTTTGATAAAGCACAAGGAAGGAAAGTTTTGAATGGACAAAACACAAAATCAGTATCCTCATATGGTGGCCAGTCCTCATATTTGCACTGGATTCTCCCACAGCACCTACATTTTGGGAGAGTGAAGTTCATGTTGCAGATTCACATGCACAGAAGCACAGCAATGGGCAGTTATCAAGGGTTTTCATGGGACTGGCGGTAGCATAAAAACACACACAAGAGAACAGAAAGTATTCTTGTTACCCAGTATACAGGCACCCCACACTCCCTGTGGCCAGGCTCCCAGAGGGTATTTGTTGTGTAGTGTGGAAGAGCTGGTAATGGGGAAACTACCAGAGATACAGAAAGGCAGCTGCTTTGGTTAACACTGTGACTGTTGTAGAGGAAAAATTTAGGGATGAGTAAGGGAGGGAAAAGACAAAAGGAAAAAGATGCTTAATGTCAAAGGGCTCCAATGCACATCCTGATTTTTAGCATCAGCCCTTTTGGGTTTACCCACATTTCTATGGAATAATTCCTGTGTCGTGAGAGAGAAAGTAAATGTAGTTCTGCAGGCTATATGCCAGAATATTCAGGACAGTTGTAGATGATTTATAATTTAGAAAAGACACTGAGATCAGTGCTTGGACCACACTGGCTCTTTCTCTACGACAAGGCACAGGTCTGTATAACGCAGAGGGATTAGGGCCTATCCATCCATTGAAGACACTCATGAGACATCAGGATTCTGATGCCAGGGGAAAAAAAAGTTCCCGTTTACTGCCTCCTGGCTCTGCCTCATGAGCTGCAGCATATCATGTGCACCACTAGTGTTTTAGCCTCTTTATTTGCTTACAAAGCAGATGTTTGACAGGCACAGAAATAATTCCTTCAAGATCTGCAACAGCTGTGGCCAGCATTCAGATAAGAGGCTCAATATTTCTACAGCCATCCAGCCAAGGCCTTATGCAACTTGGTTAAATTGCCTTTTGAGACACTGCCTTGCCAGCTCGAGTAAGTGGCAGATACCTCTCTATGGGAGAAGAAATAAGTCTTTTGTTAGACGTCAATTTGCTTTTCCTTTGGGCTCAAATTTTGAAACACTTTATTTTTTTTCTCTGTATTGTTTTGGGAAGGTTTTCATAATGTGGAGTCTTCGTGCATCCAAACATGTGCTGCTCCTGCCCCTGCCAACCTTCTGCGCTTTGGTGTGGAGGCACATCAACTCTGTCTCTGTATGAACACAGAGCCTTCCTGAAGTCCATGGTGTTGAATGTCCATTTTCATAACCCTAGACCTCCTCCTGTCTGCCTGACACTGTTTACTCTGTGCAGGGTAGAGTCTACAGTTGATGTGTGAAGTTTAAAAGGTTCTCTTTCCAGAACTAAAATATCATTCTGTGACCATTCATTAAGGAAAAGAGAAACCAGGCTGAACACATCAGTATCCTTTGGGTGTCTGTCAACAAGCAAAGGAATGTCCCAAGACAATTTTGCACACAAAATGGAAAATGTGGGAAGATACAATACAGAGGTACTTACCCTCTGTGGACACAAGCCGTCAGCACTATCTCAACGCTGACCTAGTATTGTACCTACTCGATAAAGCAAACCCAGTGTCAGGAATCAGTGCATGGTCTCAACCAGCAGCAGGTACTGCAGGTTCAGCTCTTGATGGTTAAAATATGTTTTTGCTATAGTCCACATCTATGGTATCATCACAGCTTCTTGGTTCACTGAAATCATATCTGTCTCAGAATTTAAACAAAAGAGCTGAGTACGTGAGGCGACAGCAAATCTACCTGGCACATTTCACTTGTGGTTTTGGGATGCTAGAAGTAACAGAATATATGCTGATGACATGGAAGAGCTGACACCAAATCAGATGCAATTAACACACAGATCTTTAATTAGGAACACTATGGAAAAAGTGAAGGTAGAACAAAAACTTTCAATTTTCCAGTGAGGAGCTGAGAATAAAACTGAGCTTCATCAGCTCAGACACAAATTTCCTCAGGTTTGATAGCTCTGGGAGTGCTCATCACAAAGGCAGATCTAGGAAATAGAACAAACATGAGTGAAGTTCAAAACAACAGCACACAACGACTCTTTGCAAAACAGGAGTCACAAAAAAGTCAAAGGAACTATTGACCCTTCACCCTTCTATTACACCTCCCTTTGGAGGACTTCAGTGCGCTTCACCAAAGACACGTGTCAGATTGTGATGCTTTTACTCATGCACATGGCTGTCTGTGTGACCTCATTTGATTTTATGGTCCAAAGCAGTATATGAAGTACAAGGGGATCAGACTCCTGCCCTAGCTGATGCCATGTCAGTCAATTTAGGATTGTTTTTTACTGATGAAAACGTCGAGTCAGTAATTACTGACACTTTCTCTTGCCACTAGTCTTGATATTCAGAGTCCAATGTAAAATCACTAAAAAAACAGAAATCTGAAGATGAAGGTACTAGTCAAGGAAAAATGGAGAAATACCTGAGGTGTTAAGCACTGCTCTCAGTGGTTGATACACTGCATACACAACATTACTTACTGCATTAAAAGGTATGAAGACCTCTGGCCTGCTCTTACACTTGGTCTTTCAGATTCAGATGAGGGATCATCTTAGCTTTTCCTTGCACTCATGTGAAAGATGCCTGAAGACAGGCCCACTGAGGTGTGGGTAAGCTGAATCAGGAGCCTGTTCTGTGCTACCCTTCCCCCTTTCTGAAAGAAAGGTCAACCCACAATGGCAATTCCATGGTGAGTAAAGTGGTGACCATTAGATCATCATAGTGTGGCATACTCCTATTGTTGTCATGATCATCCTAATAAAGAAATCTTCATGAGGCTTCTCTTGGGTGTAGCTGTCATTAATAAGCATTTCCTCTTGCAAATTATTTCAGTTTAGTTAAATGATAATTCCACTAAGAAACAGTGTCCATAAAGCAATGGTATATATGACATGATCCTGCAGATGATTAACATTTAAGAGAACTAAAAACATCTTAAATGCTTTTAGGGACATTTCACAGTAGTGAGAAATGAAATTAGATTAGATGGATTGGATTAGGATTATTTTTTTCTGGCCTATACTATCGGGGATTTCTAGGAGCTTGAAATCACATTGTGAATCCATTCTTTGAAGTGGAAAGAAATGGACCAGAATTTCCTAGAGATTTTCTGCTGTTTCTTTAATTCCCTGGTGCAAATTTTGTTAATTCTTCCCCTTTCAGACCCCCTCTCCGGATTTTAAGTGAGTGTTTAGAGAAAGTCCTCCTGAGCTCTGGCCAGGCTTATTGAGGTAGGGACTGCCTGTGTGTCCCCTGCCTTTACATCACCTTCACAGCCCAAGACTGGGGCTTCTCTACTCTGACATGATCCAGTCAACATCTCTGAATATTCATTAGAATCTTTCTGACTTTGTGTCATGTTCAAGTGTTGAAGTGCCCACTAATACCAGAGATGCTTCAGTGTGGGAATCAGATCCAATTAGACACTGTACCTTCATGTTTCATCCAGTAGCCCACAGTTTGAGTCAAGGCAAGCAACTGAAATGCTGATCAAGGGGAATGGAGTCCTCTTATTTTTCTATGGCACAGATCAACTCAAACCATAACTGCTCAAGAAGATGAGAAAGAATGCTTTGAAGCGCCAGTGCAGCCCTGGGAGCTGTTTCACAGCAAATATCTTCATTGTAGTGTTTCTCTTTACTCAAGTATTTTCATTTCTTGATGGTTCTCATTGATGGTGTTTTAGCTTACAGAGGTTCTTCAGAATGGTCAAGATCTTCCCCTGTACAATTGCTCAACATGGTCACAATTTTGAGACAAGCTGTGTTAGTCAAGGGCAGACCTTGGACTGCCATGCCGGAATTTTGCATTTGCAACTTTTCTGCAAGCATATTTTTCAGTTTGACTCTCAGGTCAAACATCTAGCTGATATATGTAGAAATAATCTTTTGTGGACACAATTCAAATGAATCTGAGTGTCCAATGAGAGAATTATTGTTTGCAACTGATTGCACTTAGAGTTGCAACACAGGGGAGAGTGGTTTTTTGCTTTTTTTCCCCGCTCGTCGCCTTTGGAAATTTCACAACCTACAGTTAGCCAGACTCTGAGTCTGAGCTGAGGATCTTGCAACACTGGTTTATCTGTGCCACTGAAAACCAAATCTGTACAGCGTCATGACTTTCATTGATCCACCAGGCTGGATCCAAGCTGACAGCAGATCCGATGCGATCTCAGGCAAAGAAAAAGAATAAAATCAGATCTGTTGATTCAGACTGACGTGGAATTGCAGCCTGGCAGCACATAAGCCTTCTGGTTAGCAAACAGACTGCATGGCCCAAAACTTCATTCAGGACAAACTCTGACACAGTATAGTAAGGCAGACATGTCCCCATCACAAACAGAAAGATTCTAGTCTCCTGGGACCTGTGGGGTACAGCCAGAAGAGGTACTACAGAATTCCTACAGTGCAGGGTCTTCGAAAGCTACAGCCCAGGGCCAGAGACCCAGATGCTCCTCAAGCAGATAACCTCACATAATCAATGTTCACTAGTCTTGCTGATGAGCTTTATAAATGCTCTCATTGATAGTCTTGGCATATATGACCTGGTTGGTTTTGTTTGCATTTTTCTCTCTATTTATTTTCTGCTACTACGTTAATGTAGTCCTCCCTACACTCACTATTGCCTGGATCTGTCCCACGATCTTGTTAATGATGTCAAAAGCAGGGTTATGACCACTTGTGACAGCACATGCAAAAATAACCCTTCAGGAAATAAGAAGCCACTGGAAGGACTGACGTACCAGGAGGCAGGAATCCCACTTCTGTGCGAAATGTCCCATGTCAATAAAACATTACAGAGGGGGAAAAGTATGTGGAGTGTAAGGAGCTCTGCATCAAGCATTGGATTTTCCTTTAAATCTCATTCCAGGCTCAACAGAGAGACTAAGGATCAGGGACTTCATGTTGTTTCATCTCCTTTGTTCTGCATTCTTGAAGGGAACAAGTGAAACCATGAGGACTGACCTTTCCTAGAACCTCTTCCGCTTTTCCTGGAAATCAGTCTTTAGTCACATGATAGGGTTTTACTGCTCTTCAGGAATTCCAGATCCTGAATGAGGCAGACTGTAAACAAGGAAACCTGACACCTCAAGGACAGGAGAGAACAAGATGTCCATAGACACACTGGAGTGTTTTCGAGCACTGCAATGTGTTCTGTGATTTGTTTATAAATGTACCTGTCTCTGAGTGTACACACACATCTATACACAGTCCTACAGAGTACATGCTATCATTTTTTCTCCCACATCTCTCTGAAAGCAGAAAGACTCAGTCATAAACAAAGTGGTATTCTCCAGGACAGGCACTGCTCTTTCAGCCCAGTCGCTATCACAGCCCTCCCCTTGTGTCTGCAGCTCTGTGGTTTCAAACCCAGTTGTTTTCTAGGATAAGGCAGGGATTGCAGGGCCTTGTTTGTGGGTGCAAGCAGGTACATGAGCACCACAAGCTGTCACTCACTAACGGCCTCTCTTAGTTAGCTGGTTATTAAAAACCAGTCCAGCTTTTAAGGACCATAGCTGACTTTGTGGCTGCTGGAAACAAGATATGGGCTGGGTGCTGAAGGGCAAACAGATGGCTTTTTTGGCAAATAAGAAGCATGATTTAAAAAAAGAGATGGGACAGACTCTTCAAAATGCACAAGGAGAAAAAAGTAACTTGGAGAATCGGGGTAGCAGCTGCATTGGTATACCACACCATTGAAACCCTTCTCCAGCAGGAAAATGATAACACAGGAAAAGCTGAATCTTTACACTAGAGCATGTTCTTTCTTCTCCAAGTCAGATGCAATTTACAGTCCTGTGCCAAATGTTCACATTAACTGCAAAGAACTCCTTAATCCTAAGACATTTTCAGTCTTAACATTAAACAGTTATCCCTTATCAGAAAACTAAACTTAATACAGCTGAAACTCACCCATAAACAAGGTCAAAAATGGCTTCTTCTCCCTCCATTTATAATAGAAAACTTATAGAGAGTTGTAGACAAACGTTTGCTATCAAGTCCTTCCCAAGAGAGTTACTGTCTTGCCATTTACAAAATGTTGATCAAGGAGCCCTGTTTGCTTAAGTCTGTTTTGGAGGCATAACTCTGAGTGGTACTGTGAGAGGAACATGCACAATCATAGCATCCAGGCCATTAATTAAAGCCTTATAAAATCCCAACTGAAGTTACTGGAAGGATTCCCATTGATGCATTAGATTTTGGATAAGGCTTCAAATACAAAAATTGAACTGATAAGTGCAGAGCCCTCTCCCCTCTCTTGCTGGATTTTTCCTGCTATTTGGATCCTTTGCATGTCAAATGCCATCAGGATGAATGACCAAAATCTTTGCTGGAAAGAAAAGGTGGTTTATTTTGTGTGTGGTCCCTTCTGCATTGGTGCTGGGGCTTGGTTCAAGCTGCCAGGTGCTGTCTCTCCATCTTCCCGGTGCTGTGGTATCTCCAAGGCCTTGCAATACCAACAAGGCTATGACTAACAGCACTGCCCAGAGTAAGGAAGGAGCCCTACTGCCAGTTTTGCCATATCCCACTGAGACAGCTTTACTGGTTGGGGTGGACAGTGACCTTCGGAGTATTTAGCTGAACAGCTTCTCATAACAAAACTGTTTTCTTATGTTGCACATGGAGCCATCATAAGAGCCATTCACAGAATCTTTCCTCAGTCCTCTCCATTGTTATACACTGGTTTAGCCCACAAAGCACCAAGACCAAAATAGTGGAGTGGGATAAATATGAAACTACTGGAAGGAAAAAACCTCCCTTATCTCAAGGACTGTGGTGGTACAGCTTCTTGGTTAGACAGCTGCTGGGGACTCATTTTGTTCTAGCCCTGAGCTAAGCACCTGCCAGATCGTTTTTCTGGTGCAGTGTTATTTTCTGTAAAAATAGAACTAATAATTAGATGACACTAATATGACTTGTACTCATCCTAAGAGGCCTAATAAATAGAGGAAAATTCATGAGGAAATAGACTTGGAATGCAATGTTAGTACTAATCATAAAATTGAAAAATTCAGCTCCCTCAGAAAAATCAATGGGCCCATGAAGTTCCTGTTGTTCCCTCCTGCACAAGTACAGCTACACGAACAACTCACCACAGCTTTGCCATCCTGCAAGGAGCTGCCTGTCCGCAGTTGGATACACCCTTGGATAAATGTCAGTGTGCTTCCTTGGCCATGAAAGCATGGGAAGCTGCTTTCTACCCACTGCAGTGTCACAGAGGGCAGCTGGGCTCTTACTGGGCAGGAAAAGACAAGCCAGCAATCAGCCCAAATTTACCTTGCTCATGGAGCCATAGCCTGGAGCTGCTGCAAGACAGTTCTGGTTCCAGATTTTCATCTCTGGATCCTCTGGACATAGTTCTAATGGGCTGAAACATCTCAGAGGAGGAGGAAAAAAACCAGCCAACAGCAATATCTTTGGCCAACCAGCAGATTTTTCTTTCCTGACAATCCACCAGTGTGTAGATGCCTGATGGTTTGTATCCCTTCTGGTATTTTTTTCTCTCCTATCACATGTAACTGTGAATTCTCTCATTAGTCAGACTGCACTCATTCCAGCACATCATTTAATCTTTCTTTATCAAAACAGTGTACAGAAAAAGTTAACTTATCTGAAATGTAGGTGGTCTCATCACTTCTCTCTGTGCTGTATTTGTTCACTGCTCTATTCTTTTTTGAGGTAGTCATGCCAGGTAGCTTTTGATGAGTAACGTACTGTTCATGTTCATCTGTTGCTGTCATGTAGCTAACAAAGCCCCAAAGATGCCACCAAAGGTAAAAATAAAGCCCATTGCACGATACTGAAATCAGCTTTTCTGCATGAGTGTGTGCCCTAGGCCATCAGACAGTTCTTTTCCTTTTGATTCTCTCAATCTCTCTTTGGAAAACATCTTGCTCATTTGCACAAAGAGAAAGCACAAATCCCCTAGATTTTACATGAAGGAAGCATAACATCTCACTCGGAGTCATTTTATGAGTGATTAAAACTTAATTGCAGATACAAGTTGTTAGAGAGGGTGCAGAATATTCCTGCTGTGGCTACAGCCACTGCAGAGAGGCAAATATTCCCTATTTTGGTTAGTGTGAGAGCATGCCCATTTCTTGGCTACATAGTCGTGCATGCACCATGGATGTTTGCAAGCATAAGGTAATTTATGTTAACACTGAAAATGTGTTTACAAGTACTCAGCTTCAGAAATCTGTTGTGTTGTCTTGCTGTATAGAAGTGGCCAGCAGAACGCACCGTACGTGCAGCACAGATATAATTTGGATCATTGCTCAATGCCCACAGGGACAGGGTTAATAAAGTAAAAGGGAACAGAGTACCAAAGCACTATTGATAACTGTATGTGCACCAGAGACCATTTCACTGGCTTTGTGGAAGAGCTTTCTATCATGTAATTTCTCAATATTAAAAACAATGCTTGATACTGCTTATACAGAAATCTACAGTTCCAACCAGAAAAATATATAAACTGACAAAAAGTTATTATTGGGAAAGTCACAGCAGGAATTGCAATGAAAAAGCAACTAGCCAAAGGAGAAAATTCAGTAATCAAGCACTATGACATAAAGGTTGGTCCGGGATCTGTAATGAAACTCAAAATTTGAACAGCAATGGTGTAATTCTGGAAGGAATTCAGGTATCTCCACTCTAATTATTTCCATCACAAAAGTAGGAATGAAGGTTAAGGGTCTGCCCAACACCATATGACAGAGCCCATCCTAATGTGGAGCCCAGTGACTCCTGAATGTGGTACCATTTCCTTTCACCATGTACTTGCTCCCTGCTTAGAACAGTAGGTCAAACGCAATTTGTGAAGACACCAGGAGAGGAAGAACCTGTGATAAGGGGAAGGTTTTAAACAGCAATAAGAACTAAAATGAGACTGCTATGTTTTCATCATGGCAGAAGTAGAGAGAGCAGCCTAAGGTAAGTGTGGAGCTGGGGGTGCAGAACGAGACAAGACTAGAATTAGCAGGGCTGTTGAAACAGCATCAGCCATCTCTGGAAGGGAGGCCTGGGAAATCCCCACATCCCCTGCTTTATCACACAGGGAGGGATTTGGGGAGCTGAACTAAAGGGAATAGGAGAAGGAGGAGGAAAGAGAGACACTTGCAAGCCAGCTGTGGGCAGTATTGCCCCCTGGAGTGAGGTCCAACTGGGGGAAGGAGGGAACCTGGCCAACCTGGGGCACAGCTGTAATTTTAACAACCAGATGGGAGGCTCAATGCCCCGCCTGAGGAGCAGGAGCCTGTATATTTTCCTCCAGCAGCGAGGTCACCTTTTCATTTCTCACCCTGCACCGACAAGCTCCACTTCAGCATGATTTGCTCTCATGGAGGCACAGGGAAACCAAGCCAGACACTGCTGGATCAGAGAGCTTTGGGATGGGCACACTCAAGCTGGTGGAGCAGTAGTTTGAGTCAGTCTTTTATAAAGTGGCTTTAGAAGCCACAGGACAGTGGTTTATACTGTCTCTTCTCTCTAATAAAGGCTCACAGAGGGTCTTAGTTGGCTGTCGTGGCTGTCCCAAGGGAGGGAGGGGGAAGGACCTGACACGGTTTGTTTTGCACATGTTTTAATCAGTGGAGCAGTGCTTCATGAGTGCTCTTACATATGCCAGAAACAATCCTCCTACACGGAGTTGTCAGTGATATTAAACAGAGTGAGAAGGCAAGAAGGTCCAACCTCATATGGGCCAGAGCTGCTATTTTCAGGGTCAGATAGAGAGCCTGAAGTCTGGACTCTGACTTAGGAGAAGACTTTCCTCTCAATTCTGTTGGACAAAATGAACAGGCTCTGCCCTGGGGCAGAGGACATGGGGGTGGGGAGTGGTGACAGGAAACCCCTGCAGAAGCCATGGCTTTTTATGATAAGCAGTTAAAGGCTGGGGTTTCCCCACAATTCCTTGAGTGAACAAGTGCATGTCTTTCCTCTGCTGAGTTTGTGTTTGTCCTTCTCAGCAGTGCTGGATCATTGTTCCACTACAATTGTTCCAGTGACTGATACTAAGAAGATAAGGCTGAGTTTAGACTGCTGGGAGCTTATAATTACTTCTTTTGAAAGTCTGTACTATATATACATGTGTGTGTCCACACTCATATATATATGCACACACATATACATATATACGCACTCATATATGTGTGCATGTATATATGCAGGTGAAGTTGTTCCTCACCTATTGATACCCTGTACATCTTCTTTTACAAACAGGAAGAGGAAAATAATACTTCAAGACACTGAATAAAGAGTCACAGATCAAAGGGACAACTCTACTCATGTTGCTACTAACAACTGGAGTATTTTTGCTTTCAGTGTGGTGACAAGCCTGGGTTGTGCTTTTGGTACTGTGATGATCTGCACATAAACCAGTCACAGATTGATAGATCCTTATTCAAGTTTGGATTTTTTTATTTCTTTTGGGCAAGAAATTGTAGTTTCATTCTGCCTGTAGTAACACAACCCCCCTTTTGAGCATTGTAATAATTACTGCTGGTAATAATTACTGATCAGTAGCAAACTCCTCTGGCAACCCACAAGAAATACCTGCACTCTCCACTAAAATGGTGGCAGGGAATTTCCCAGAGATACACCTAGTAGTGTTCTCCCATCCTTTTCCCTATTGGAAGCAGGAAGAAATGACAGCAAAGCCAATGAATTGGTTGTTCCCCAGGGCCAGTACCCATCACCAAATCAGAAGGAGGTATGCTGTTGCACAAATGGAGTCTGCCACAGGAAAAAGTCTTACTCCCAGCAGCTTCCAAGGGCTGCTGTGTTGACTGCAAGATTTCTCATCTGCAGGTCTAATCCTGCCCAACACAAGCAGTTTAAGCACAGACTGCTAAAGATCCCCTCGCCTTGCATGGGCTCATGATCAAGTTGTAATTGCTCAGCTATTGCATCTGTTTGCCTAATTAAAACCAGCTGTCTCTGTGTGAGCTCCCATCCAAGAAATAGCTGTGCAAATGCATTTTTTACTGCTAATGTAAAGAACAATTTTGTGGCCCCTGCCCCAACTGGCCCTTCAAAAGCAGCACTGGTGTTTTAATTCCTTCCAAGTTCACACAAAAATGTTACCCCTCAAAACAATCAGTTCCTATCCTTTCCTACTATCCAGCACAAGACTTGAGATGTTTCCCATTTGCATGGATTTATTGCCTAGTAATTATAGTTCATGAAATCCATTCACAGTAAAGTGAGTCCTGGATACTTCAACTCATCCTGGCAAACCAAATGTTTAACATCATGAAGGGTATAAAAATATAAGCAATCGTGTTTGAGTCACTTTTAGTACAACAGATTAGTTTGCAGGGTCTGGCAGTGTTTATAGTATAAATCACATTTTAGAGATGGGAAAATACTCTGAGATTATCTAGTTCAACTGGTTTTTTTGTAAGTGTATATTTTTTGCTGCCTTCATCAAAACCTAATTTGAGAAATATCTCCATGTACGAGATTTCCACCACTTCCCTTTGGGATTAGCCAACAACTCGACAGAAATCACTGTTAAGAAATATACCCTGACATTTAAATCTACAGTTTCCATTGCTCAGTTTAAGCTTTTTACTCCATTTAGCATCCTATTCCCTTCCCTTTCTCACTTCCTTCAGCATTCTTAGCCTCCAAAAACTTGCAGCTGGTTCAGCTGTGTCCTGTCGTTTTTTGCTGTTTCTCCCAGCTAACCTGTGTACGAGCAGAAACAAGGACACTTCTCCAGCTCTGCTTCCCTCCAGGCCAGGAATCACCCTACAGTTCTTGAACATGGTTTTGCCAGCAGCAGAAAAAAGAAAGGATTGCTAAGGACAGGTCAGTGGCCAAGACAAACAGTCACTCTAACACGAGAGAGCCATTTGCAGTATTTTGAATTATTTCTCTTTTAATAGGTGTTTTCCCCCCCTCTGGTAATGGTTCAATCACCTTTCCCTTAGCTGAATCACTCCTCTGACAAGAAAACAGGAGCAACCAACCGAGACCAGTTTGGAGCTAAAGGCAGCTGCTGTTTACTTGCGTGTTTTGCTTTCTCACAAAACCGCTCAGTACGTTGTGGCCTTGACGCTGAGCAAGGAGAGACTGTGTGCATGGGGCATGTAAAGTACATATTCCTCTCCTTGGCAGGAGTCCCTTGGCAGCAGCAGCTTAATGCACAGTTCAGAGCCCTGACTTCCTCCTCCTGACCCCCCTGCTTTATTCTGCACTTGATACACGCGAGCGCTCGCCCCTCCGCTCGCTCAGTGCCCTTGTGGGGACGTGAGAGATGGAGCCATGGCCCCTGCCGAAGTCACTTCAGAATTCCCACCAACTCCTCTGAGGCCAGGATTTCACTTTAAATGACCCTTCTCCAGAAGCAATGAAGGATTAAAACTGTGCCACATGAGTGCACTGGTTAAAATGGAAGACTTGCTAAGCAGTTACAGGGTCCAAAATAAGTTACAGAGGGTCAAGTTTCCAGTTCAGTGAACCCCGTCAGCTGTCCCAGGGCACTGCCTCACTTGGGACCACAGACTTGCCATCCACACACACCAATGAGATTAGAGGCTGAGATTTCCAAAGTTCAGGGCATTGAAGGCACAAAATACGTTTGCTTTTATGCTGACTGGGAACCGGATTCCTACCAGATCCAAGCCCAGGAAAGCACATACTCTCCAAGTTCAGAGAAGTGAGGTTTTCTGGATTTGCCAATGCCCGGCATTGCCACAGCACCTGCAACAATTCCACTCAACACCACGACTCACATGGGTCCTGGAAGAGGTGCAAGGTCTGCTGGGAGCCACATGCTGCTCCCAGCAGAGAGCCATGTGTAGGTGCAGTCACTGCTTTGGTGGCCATCAGGCTGCTTTGTTCTCTCTGTATCACTGCTTTTTGGCACAAAGGAAGCTGGCAGCAAGGATAGCAGGAAGGGACTAAAATTACCGGAAAGGGAAGTGATGAAGGAAAGAATCCAAGGCAAAGAGAAAATCTTTCCCTTTCATACTCTGTGACCTTTTAGGAGAGTTGGGTACCTACATGCTCATATCACTTGAATATAAAAACTTAGGGTGCACAGAAAGTATCACGTTTAGCTACTTCTGTGTCCACTTTCCTGTGTGGAAATGTCACAGACTGGACGAGGTTTGTGCATAACCAAAGAAGCACCTCAGTCCTTCCTACAAACCCCTGCTCCTGAGGAAGTTCCCTTCTTAGTCCCCAAAACACATATCTCCAAGGAAGCAAAATGCTGCTTTCCCCACCCTAGCACCTTCAAAAGGGCCCAGGTGAGGCAGCATGTAAGAAGTAGCACAATCCAGAATTCCACAGAGCCAGTGTTCAGCTGAATTCCTGCATACGCCTCTCCCACTGAGGGCCTGCAGCAGAGCTGGTCCTACCAGCACAACACAAGCATGGGCAGTGCCAACATCCCCCTTCTGAGAAAAGGAGACCTATCTGTACAGAGCTCTACAGGGGCAAGAGATCTTCCATGGTGCCAGCAAACCAAATGCTCTGACATTACTTTCAATTCTATCATAGCTTTGACACACTGATCATTACTCTGATCATATACCACAAAATGCCTCTGGTGTCCTGGAATCCCAATTGTATTGGATAGAAAGCACCTAAAACAAAAAATTCTAGGGCTCAAATGAACAACTATTCTGGATGCAAACCAGAATTCAGTGCAAGGTCAGAGTTTTTCCTGTTCAAAACATCAGATCATGACATAATTTGTAGCATGAATGTGTCAGTCAAAAATTATGCAGCTTTCTGACAAACCCTGGCCCATTGCTACGTGCAGCTCTCCCCTGTGAGAACGTAGTGTGAAGATCTACACTGTGTGCTGTCATCTCTGCAAGGTATTTCATCAGTCACCAGGCTGTTCTGCAATGTGCTTAACAGCAGAATTGTGTAAGCTCAAGGAAAGTGAAGGCAAAGAGCAACTTTGGCAATCCCTGCCCAGGCCAGGGAAGGTGATGAAGGCTGAGAATGGTTCTGCCGTTCAGTTACGTTACAGGTGGTGATAGATATTTGCCAAAGGTTTTGCAGGTGCTTGCAGTGCTGAAGCAAGGAAGCAAAGGCTCTGAAAAGAGATATATGTAAGCTCTTTTATTGCATCAAGCTAGTTGACTAAATGCAGCAAACAATGTAAATTTTTGTGTCTGTGGTTCCTCTCTTTGCTGAAGCTGATGCCCCAAGATAAAATTGTGGTTTATAATACCTTTATCAATAAAACGGTAATCAGCACTAATTGTAATCAAAGCTCCTCTGCAAAAGAACAGCCAAGGAAGGGAGCTGAGTCTGAGAGAATGGATTTAATCAGCTTCATTGACATTTGGCCTGATTAATATAACTGGAACTGGTCTTCTATCTTGTTAAATGAAAGGAAGGCTTGTCAACGCACCACAAGTAAACCCCCAGACTGATCACAAGAACCAGTCTTTACATTAGATTAGGGACGGGGAAAAAAACCCCAACAACAAACAGCTGACACCAAATCACATTTGTCTTGCACTTCCATAAAGCTTTCTCCTGTCCTGAATGACACTGCAAGAGCTGACAATGGCTTCCTCCTGTCCACAGGAATTCAGTTAACAAACACCTCACTTTGCTCCCTGGAAATGGATACATTAAGTTAGTTCACACTAGACTGTGTGATGGGGTCTTTGCAACCTTGATCTTTCTTTCATTCCCCCATGCATGGTGGGGTGTTTTTTCATGCTGCTCTTCTAATTTGAGGGATATACACCAAAAGCCACAGTTTCCAGTAGCAGAGGCAGCGCATCCAGGCAGTTATCACTACATGCAAGCAACCTGGCAAAACATACCTGCTCCCCTGACTGGGAACCTGGGATGCACCTGGATTTTTTTCATGTGTTAAATGCATGTGAGGATTATTCCAATGAAAGGTGCTGAAGTGGCGGAGACTGAAGTCCCATATTGATCTCCCTAATGGGCAACAGCAACACAACGTGCCCTGGCCCTGACCCAGCTGCAGCGGCAGCCACTCTGGCGAGAGCACTGGGCCCCTCCATAAAGAAAACCAGCACAGGGAGCAGGTAAAGTCACCAGTCTGATGACCAGGCAGAGGGTGTTTATCTCCTGGCTATGAGAAATTATTCCCATCAGGAGATAGCTTTGTTTAACGTTGCTAAACATCTCCAAAGTACTTCTTATGGCTCATAACCTGGCATTGTAAACTGCGGAGGAAATCTGCATGGTGGGTGCTTTTTATGGAAAACATAAAAAGACATTTTATAGGGCCTGCCTCTGGCAATTCATGCAGCAGCATCTTGCCTGCTCCAGGGATGCTGGGGAGAGCAATACCTGTCTTCTGATCATAGACAAGGATGCAACTAGTCCACGAACAAACCTTATCTATAATGAAGGTTAAAGCAATTAAAAGCTGACTCAAAGGTTCAGTGATGAGATATAAAGTCTTTTTGCCTCTAGACAACTGGTGCTAATTATATCGATTTTATTTTATTATGGTATTGCAAAGTCATGATAGCTCAGGTAGTTAATGGGTGGAATAAGCCCAGTTCTCCTTAGACGGAGCTTCAGGCAAAGCAAGCCCAAAAGCAGTTGCCTTTAGGCAGGCCCCTGGCTTGTTATCTCAGTTTCAGGGCCAAGGCTTGGCAATCCTAGGACAAAGACTGCTTTCAAAGATGGCTCTTCCCTTTTCCAGAAACAGACCATGTTTCTGCTATCCTCTCAACAGCGCAGTGGTAAAAAGGTGTTTTACAGACAATCTTGGAGACAAGATTCCCGGCAATGAAGGATTGCAGTCAAAATAAAAAGCCAAAGAAATTAGAGACCAGAAACAGAGAGAAAGGAAAAAAATTATAAAGCAACTGGAGCACACTGATTGGGGTCCTTTGGGATACTCTGCTGGAGCTGTCCTGGGGGCTGGCAGATAATCTCAGGACTTTGACTCTGAAAACTTTTGCCAGCAGCATCCTTTGGCCCTAGTAACATAATAGTCAAACACCTCAAAAGGGGCTGCCGAAGGCATTTGGATTCACTTGTGGCTAATTATAGATTTAAAGTTGTGGATGGAGCGGGTGTTTCCTCCATTAAAAAAGAGCATAATTGTCTAACTCCACACCCCCTTCCTTTCTAGTGCAGCACATACAGGGAACCTCGTACATCAACTACAAAGTGCACATTGTTCTATGTCAGCAGATAAATAATTCGCCATCTGAAGACTTGGAAGCTGTTCTCTTAGTTCAGGATTATTGTTCCACTTGAAGCATGAAGTTGGCAGCTTTACTTTCTTCTTCTTCCCGAGAGAATTGGATTGCTCTAAGACTTGAGTAACTTCCAGGCTAATAGCTCACCAAGATATTTGTGTGTGTGCGCGCACACGTGCATTCCTATGGAAGAATTTAGGCAGAGAGGTGATTTCATTTGTCTTTTACTGTCATGCATTCTTAACTAGATACTCTTAATACCCGCTCCCCCCACCCCCCATGATGTTGCAACTGTTGCTTCTTGAATTTCTTTCAGTTATATTTAAAATCCCTGAAGCTATATCAGCCAAAAGTTTCAAGGGAGGAGGAAAGGACTGTGTTGCTGTTTGAGGGCTCGATTTTGGTTTGGTTTGTTTTTTTAAAAAAAGTATGGGAGTGAATTATTGTTAATGCACATCTGACCAGGGTATTGCAATGTGGTCATGGCTGCCCATTGTGACAGCCTGTCACTTGCTAGACTACTGCAGCAATCAAGAAACATGTTTTCTGGCAGGCATGGACCAGTCTCATACTTCATTTTTCAAACCAAGGGGAAGTCCAGATGGTTATTCATTAGCCCCATTCCTAATTTTCAGTAGTCCAGAAAAACAAAGACCAATAAAAACTTCCATCAAGAGAGCAAATTCCTAATGTGGTTAAGCTTTTATTCTGGTATTCTTAATAATAATTAAAATTCTCTTGAAGAAGAATGTTTTTCATTGACTTCAGCAGCCTTTGGATGAGAAACAGTCTGGAGGTTTTTGACAAAATGTTATTTTGACAGAAAATGCAAACTCACTGAAATTGAAACAGTTCCTGGGAATAGCTTTCACAGTGACAGCTCAGTAAAAATGCTGTTGTTATCTCAGGTCCACAACGTACTTTTCAGAATGAGAACAGGAAGAGAAAACATGAAGTAGTAAAGTGCTCTTGGGCAGGCCATTCACCCTGATACAGCAGACTCAGAGTTGAGTTCAGACTATGAATTCAAACACATCTCAGCTTCTCCAAGAGAATCCAAATTACTGGGGCTTTAACTAGTTTCAATGGGCTGCTCCTGCTCTCCAGTTTGGGAGCTGTCAGTCCATCTCAGCATGGAGCAGGACTATTTTTTGAAGGTTTCAAGTGCTCTTCAGGATAGGAAAAAACATTTCCTGCCAGCTGTACTTTAAATTGGGCCATAAAACTTTACATTTAAAAACAACTGTGAAACATGACTCAAACAAGACACCCTCGGGGCTGCACACTAAAGACAACAGCAGCTCTGCCATCAGCTTTGATGAGCACTCAGCTGTATATTTGTAGCCCCACATTTCATTAAAATATTTATACCTTTGTAAGAGACAGAGGAAGCATTCTACCTAGAAAGAAAAACGTGTGTAGTGCACACAATCTCATTCTGGACCTCTGCTCATATCAGAGATGCAATTGCCTAGACATAGAAAAAATTCTTGACCTTGAAAATTAGAGAGAACTCAAACAACAGTGCTAAGATTAACATTCAGAGAAGTAAACAGAACTAAGGAGGTTTCTACTGCTGCAAAAACAAGTGGCCAAAATCTCTTCTGACATTAAGTGGCACACTTGCTGTGAATTCAAGAAGATGATGTTGATTTACACCTCCTGAGAAGTCATCACAAAAAGAGTTTGTAAAATAGAACCAGCATTCAGGGGAAATTTTGAATGCTTTGAGTCTGGGGGAAGTCCAAGAAGAAAGAACCGTCTAGCCAGAAGTTGTGTTTGAAAGGGACAGAAAAGAAGCAGCTTAGATCTGGCACAGTGCTGTGTACAAACTCGTGCTGAAAGGGGGGCACAGATGAACATTGTCCTTCCAAAAGCCAGCTTATATCACACCTCAGACACTCTGCCGGTACACGGCACATTGAGGGCATGCACACTCATGGGCCAGAATTACGTCGTGTACAGTGATAACTCTGCAAGAAGAACAGACCAGTCTGCTTTCTTAAAACAACATCACTGAATGGCTTAGTGCATGTCAGAGGAGGGCACAGAATTTAGGGTTGGTTGGGCTTTTTATTTTATTAGCAGTGCGCAAGAGCAGATGGTTTGGAATGGGGTTGTGCAAGGATTGCATTAAACTCTACAGTACATTTCCAAGCCTTGTTTGTCTCAACAACTGACTCTGAGCACAGACACTTATCAATAGAAGCCTAAGCAAATTTCAGGACAAGCTTTATTTTATTTCCCCCTACCCCCCCAACTTGAACATCAAGGTCTTCCAGGGCTGCAGTTGCTGTAGCAACGGAAAGGAGCTCATTAAATGATCAACCTGAAGGCCAAAGCTATCAGAGCTGGAATGACCAAAAGTTAATATTTAACCTAAATCCTCTTATTTGTTTAAAAACATGTAGCTCGCTTGTATTAGCAGTTGCCTCATGGGACCTACTACAGAAATAGCTGTAGAACCGTGAGACAACCAAAATTTTCATACATGTCCCAAAAAAATGTCCAGTTCCTCAGTGGAGCTGGCTCTGACAGCTGCTTCCCACCAGAAATCATGCAACAACATGCTTAGGTAGAGACCTGTTTCCTCTCATCTTTTGTGTCTGACAATCACGATATGCAAGTGTCTAAGCATGGGTTTTAATTATTTCCACAGTCTAATGGCATTATACATTGTTTTATTTTAAGAGCTAAGGAGAATGAACACAATCCATTTTTAGCTTCATTAGATTCTGTCCTTTGGACAATCGTTCCATGGGCAAGTTACACTTTGCCTTGGGCCCCAAAAGGCAGAACCAAATGGAAATAGATTGCTGCAGCAAAATTATATGACCCGTCCCCTACTATTGCTTAAACTTGTCTAGCCACCCTCACTGCTGTTTCAAGTGTCTGGCAGGCCACTTTTTCCACTGCTTGCTGGTTTTCATCAATGAAATAGCATCTGTGGACAGCCAGGAGGGACTTATTAACTGGGATTGCTTCAGGCTTGTCCACCAGCAGAACAAGGACACACTAAGGATGGCCCTCACTTGGTCAGCTCCGACTTTAGTAACATAAAGCAACACATCTTCAGTACATGGATGCCAAAGGACCTTAGCAGATCATTGCTTTCAGTAATTTCTTGTGGCTATATGGCCAGACTAGGTCCCACAAATCTCTGACAACACCCATCCCAATTGAACATAGCTTTTAATGAAAACACCGGGAGGAAAAAATGCCTCTCTGATTCCTACTAGCAGTCCTGGCTCAAAGGAGGGTTCTGTCAGCCCTGGGAGTATTATTCTGCCTGCAGTTTCTTTTTTTGGGAGATCTCATTGCAGGTAGTAGCTGCTGACACAAAACATTTACATGCAATCAGAAACTAGTAGGACAGTAATGTTCAAGTTTGCCCTGTCCTAATGCACAGGCAGAGTTTCTCCAGGAGGGATAGGGCATGGTAAGTCTACTTAATAGGATTTCTCCAAGCTGTTTATTCAAGGCTTTTCATACACAGAAGAAATGACAGTTCATTGCCATTTGTGACTTAACTAAACATAATTTTGTGATTCTAATTAAACAAGAGCAGATCCCAGGCAAAAAAATGCAGGTCATGCAACCAAGTGCAGTGATATATGTGTTACTGAATCATAGCACTTTCTAATACTTCTGATCTTCTTTCCCCTAGATATCAAACCCAGAGTGAAGACCACACCAGTAATTCCAATATTCGGGTTTTGCACATTTATGGTCAGCAAAATCACCATGTAAAACAAAGCTGTGAAGCTGATTATGTTATTCAATAGCTTCACAGAAACAGTATTGCCAAGGCTGATGGAGTGGGAGGACCCAAAACTTTATAAATACATTAAAGGAGCCCAACCCAGATGCAACTGCCTGTCTTGGGCTCACATCATTTTTAGGATGAACCTGACATCTCCTTTGCACCACTACAGCTGGAGGCAGTTAGGTGGGAGGCTTTGTATTAATCCGGTGCAAGACTATTTGTTTAATTCTAAAGAGACATCATCCTTCACTAAACTGATGGGTCTCTTGCAGAGCTAGAAGGCAGTGTGGAAAGACCTGAGACACCCACCCACACATCTTGACGTGTCCCAGTTAGGCAGGACCGTGCTTCAGGATTTTTTGTTATCCTTTTGCCCCTTGCTCAGCATATTTCAGCTGACCCTGTGAGGGAGCAGAAATAGCAATGTGGCTGAGAGGGCGGTACATCACAGCTTGCAAACAGGAATAGGAAGGCAAGAAAAGGAGCCATTGTGATAGATGCATCCACTTGGGGTTTTTTTAGCTACCCTCACCTCACGGCACATGAGAGACACTCATCATAGTGAGACCCGATCTTCCCTTCCCAGAGATCCTATGCCAGGGCATGGATCTTTCATCCTTTACCCCCATATTCAGCTTTGCTTTAAATGACCATGAATTCAACCAGGAGAGGCTTGCTTGAATCACCTCTACACTGATGCTGTGAAAGGAGTGCTCTGCAAGTCAGCAGAGCTATTCTGCAAGGGTAAGGGTTAGAGCAGGATCTGAGCTATCCCAAGGAACAGCCCTCCAAGCAGGAAAACCCAGGAAAAAATGAAATAATAATAAAAAACCCTCCACAAAACAAACCACCACCAAAGCTCAGCTCTACTGTTGTGCTATCTCCTGGCTGTTTTCTCCAAGCTGCAAGCTCCAAGGAGGAAGTGCATTTGGACTTTACACATGTACGGTCAGCATGGAGAGAGGCTGGGAAGGATTCTTGTATATCCCTTCTCTCAAATACTCTCTTGTATGATCCAACTGCAACATGCACATCTGCAGCTGTCAGAGTCATCTCTCTGTGCTTGGTAATCTGAGGCTCTGCAAGCCAGCAGTAGCTGCTTGCCTCGCCTGCCTTCCTAAGGCAACACTTGCTCAGCAAACACAAATATGTTTACTGTGGAAACTTTGTACTTGCCTTACTGCCCTCGCTCTTTGCCAGGTGTTTTTCTTTTTATACCCACAGGAGATACAGAGCCATGTTCTAATATAGCAATATAGGTTCATGCGCATGTGTTTATTAATAAACGGGGGGGGGGGGGCAAATCTATTTACTTACTGCCTCATTTGAGTGATTTATTTAGTTATTTTTAGACTTGTTAGACATACAGACTCAAAGCAGCAACATCAAGGGCTGCTATTGTAATATACTGAAGCTACTTTCAGGGACTGATTTTTTCAGAGAGAGAAAAGAAAAAAATTTTAAAATTATATGTAACTATAAGGGCACCCAGCACCAGTCGACCTTTTTTTCCTTTCACCGATTCTGAGCTGGTGTCATTATTGTCTTTCCTGATGGTGTCCTGGGAGTAAGGTGGCAATAAATTCAGTGCCCAGGTAGACCAGGACCCCCTCTAAGGGTTGCAGAAAGGAATCATACCTAAGCATCCTGATAGCATTGCTTGGAGCTGCATCTTTTTGTACTATCTATGGGAATATATACACACACGTATAAAAAAAGGAGCTTGAGATACTGCGTTCATACCCCCAGTGTCAGGGGAGATCAGAAGCAGACTGTGTAGCTCATGAGTAAGGCACACTGTGCAGAGGGGAATGAGAAGTTGATGCCAATGTAAAACAGGAGGCTACAGCCTCTGGTATCTGGTGTCCACCCTTCTTACCCCACAAGAAATCTGAGAGATGCTGAGCATTCAACCCAAAGCAAGCTTAACCCACTGTGATCCAGCTGCTTAGGGATTCTCCCAGTCAAAAATCACCTTAAAAAACCACCAGTGTCATTTGCAAGCCGAAAAACATAAAATGCAAAAACCTCCTTCCCTGGGGGACTGCTTTTACTTCCTGAGGATGGAGTCCTACCCAGATCCACAAGGACCCACTGCAGGGAGGGGGCCTAACACAGCACGGTCAGACAAGGGGTGGCTGACAAGATGCACCACAAAGCAAGAGCTCCTAAATGGTTATGGGTCAGCCAAAACCCCAAAGGGGTTTGCTCTGGCAAGACCATTCTTGCTTGTCTCTGGGCCCTGCCTCCATCTGATATTTGCACAGCCCCCCCCCCCCCAAGGTGTCTGCCACGGGTTTGTATCCCTCTGGGGATGCACACACAGCTGAACAGGCACTTTCACTGTTCTAGCATCCTCCCGCTACCCTGTTGCAATAAGCAGAGTTGATTGTCAACTTCAGCCAAATAAGCAAGCATAAATGCCAGTAAAAGAAAACATTGCATACATCCCTCATCTGGAAATTAACTTTGTTTTTATTTATGTTCCCACATGTTGTCAGGGTGATGTCTGGGCTCAAGCCCACACGTGGAAAAATCTGGACTGTGCCCTGTACTAGCAAACTCACTAGCTCAGAGGCAAAACTGTTTGCTCCTCCTTGCCTCACACAAAACAGACTTGTGTGCTTGCCTTTATGGTTCAGAGCACAGTTTCTTTTATCCAGAGAAGAGGAAAATAAAGAATCAAAAATAGGTTTATTTTTACACTGGGACACTGGAGCAGGAGGAAGCCCTCTCTTCTGTGCCAAGAGAAAAAAAAGAACAGGTCCAGAAAGGAGCATGATCCCCTGAGTCGTGATTTGTGGCCAAATCTAGGCTCAGCCGCCTAGACTGAACCAGGAACCTATTCTACAACCCTCTGAGCAAAACCAAACAAAAACAGAACACTAAGCTCAAACACCTCAGCTGGGGAACACCCCGACTTCCTGCCAGCCTAGCACGATTCAACATTACCTGGGCTTAAACACCAGCAAATAGGTTTTAGCCTCAAGCCTCTTTCACCCCTGAATGGACCCCATTTCCCCCAAAAAACCCAAAAGGTTCAACTGTGTCAACCACAGCCTCCCCAGTACAGTACCTGCTGAAGGCTCATTCCTCAAAGCATCTCACTACACAGGCCAGCTGCTCCTTGCTGTAGTCTCCCTCCTTGATCACTCCCTAAAATCTCTGCATCCAAACTACCTTCCTGGCCTGCCATAAGCACCCCATCACCATCCCACCCACCCACCTGAATGCCTGGGAGCACTGGGAGCCTGGAGATGCCCTCAGCTGAGACCTGTGATTAGACCCAGACCTAGGTGAGACTCCCCAGTCCCCTCCCAGATCAGCCCAGCAAGCAAAGTCATTAGCCCTGAGAGGGAAGGCTGCAAAGTCTGGTAGAGAATCACTGAGAATATGACCTTGCAGATCTAAACATCTTCTGTCTGCCAGAGTTTTTTTCTTTTCCCTCATGATGGTCACTATCACATTGCACCAGAAATGTGATTCTGTTGTTGCTCCCTCCACTTGAAGGCCCTACAGACTTCTCTTCAGTGTTGCACTGAAGTATGAAAATGGCCTTGAGATGGCCTTCAGGGAGGGTATGTGCTGATGCCAGGCAAGGGGAACAGCAAAAGACTTTTATCAATGATTGTATTTAGAGGTGGCAGCCATGGGACTCTGAGATGGATATTTTCCTAAGACAAGCAGAAAACAGTGGACATTATCCCATGAAAATGTCTATGAACATGAAAGAAGTCTGTTCCAGTGAGTTGTTCATGCTTTGGTCATAAAAATCACATTTCTAGGGTTGCTGAAAAGGGAAGAAAAAGTTAACTTCAAAGAGGATTGCTGAGGTTTGAACAAAATCATGTAATTCTTGACATTCACATTTGACCAAAAAAAAAAACAGAATAAAAATATTTTATCAAAACTGAGAAAATCTGAAATCGATCTTACCGAAAAGTTTTGACTGGTGGATTACCTTGAACTAAAAGGAAAGAGGAGTTCCCAACAGCAGAGACAACTGGGGTATTAAGAGTCTTTCACTGGATTCGCATCCTGTTGTCCTAGGTCTCCTCTATTGACATAGTCTTAGATATGGCCTTATAAGGGGCCTTCAAAGACAGACTTAGAGAAGATTCCACTCCTTATTTTCTCTGCATAGCTGTGTGACCACAAGAAGTCCCCAAACAGCACTTCTTCACATAAATAAATCCCCCAGCTGGCTGCCATGGTTTGCACTAGAAACTTTCTTTGTCTTTAACATTAGCTCATCCACAGAGTCTTTCTGGTAAAATCATGACATCCTCAGTTCACAAGAGGAGCCTCAGAGGAAAGGAAATGAGGAAAAATGATCATCACTTCAAAATACCCACCACTGGCAGGTGCAGGTGTTGCACAGCCACAATGAGGGACCAATGAACCAGCACAGGCAGCATCCCCAGTGACTGACTGCCTGCCACCACAGCAGCAATTCTGCTGTCTCTCTTGCTCCTTTGCTCTCTCACATCTTCTGGTGAATGCTTTCAATTTTTTTTTTAATGAAAAGGATTCTTTATTTTTTCTCAGCAGCCCCAAATGTGCTTTACTAGTCCGATGCATCTTGTTAGATTGCCAGCTGACTCAGACTGTTAGCTCTGCAAATATACTGCAAAGAAACTCTACTTGCAAGGCTTCTCTGTGGCTTACACATACCTACTTAGTCATTATAAGGTAGGTTGAAACCTCTCTCTACACAGAACATCACTCTATCTAGTGACTAGTTATTTGTTGATCCAATAAACTCCCTTGAAAGTAATAATTAGAACTTATCACAACAAAGAGTAGAGTTTATTAATTACCACACAAATTATCTAGTTCCAGAAGGTTGAATAAAAGATCAGGATAAACAGCAGAGATTACATTGGACTAGTTCTTCTGTACTAACTTTCAAAACTGACAGTCTTACACAATCTAAAATGTTTGTGTTAATAGGTAACAGCTAATGCATCCGTAGCAGGTCATTTTCTTTAAAACAAATGTGTTTGAGAAGAGTAAGCAGAAAGTGTCAAAGTTAAAGAGGAAGGACTGTAGGTAGATGTGTAGGAAGGTACTGCAAGATGCAAGTTGGATTTTAGTGCAAAAAAACCTCTGAGGGTGCTCATCAGCCTCCTTTCTGTCACGCCAAGAAGGTGACATATTCAACAGCATGGAAGTGTTTTATGGGGTGAAAAAGGCAAGAGAAAACATTGATCTGAACTTCTTGCTGTGAGAGTCAACATGTCTCCCCAGATGATGATGAACACGAACCCATCTTGCAGAGGTAACCAAGGGCCAGTCACAAGCAGATGCAGCCAAGTTGTTCCCCTACTGCTTCCCAGGTCCTGCAGCAGCCTCAAGGGCCACAAAGCACCTGCACCAACATTAATCCTGCTACATCAACAAAATGAACACATTTGTCATTCCTTCCACTTGACCTCATGTAAGTCTTAAGCCTATCCAGAAGCTGAAAAGCACCCCCACTTCTTCCCCAGTGTGCATCTATACATCAGTGTGTACACATCTCAAAATCACACCAAACGATTAAGCTGTGATTATCGCCTGAGTCTGAGGAGGAACTGGCTTGCTCTACATCTTTGCCACAAGCTCCCTAAGTACTATTGGTCAAATAAATCCTTTTTCTGACTTTGCACAGTGAAGGTGACAACTACTTTTCAGGGGACTGGAAAGGCTTAACTCCCCACTGGGAATTATGTTCTGCTCCTCAGCTGGAAGATGCTAGAGAGCTGCCAAAAACTATTATTAATTTAGAACAGCTAATTTGTTTCAGTGAGATTACCATGAAAATGCAGGAGCAAAGCTAGGAAGGTGGCTCCAGCTCTCCCTGGATTCATGGTCCTCCACCCACCCACCAGGGATCAGTCACAGGGTATCAGGTAACTTGCACGAAGTCATCAGGACCAATTCTAATTTGCTAATTACTCCTTTAGGCATGACAGAGATTGATTCACATTAAACTTTCATGGGTGCCACTGATCTCATGCACAAGCCTGGATTATCTACCAGGCAGTGCCAGTGGTATTGAGTGAAGGTTGGGTGCTCAGGCAGCCAGGCAGTGCTTGAGAAGGGCTGTTGAGAGTTTTGGTGCCAAAGAAAATCCACACTCTCTTGAAGAAAAATGTCTTACTAATGTGTGTTTATTTATCAGTTGCTGGAATACCAATATCCTGTGAGGAGACTAAAGGTCCCAAGTGGCAGGTAAATGAACACCCTCCAGTTGTGCCATTAATTCCTAGGGAACAAGTGGGAGAGTTTTTCAAGCAAACTTGTCAGCTGTAACTAACTTGATTTTCTGAGTGAGGACAGATTGCTCATCACCCTGTGCTCCCCTCTCAGCCAAAGTGGACCTTCCTCAGCAGCATCTGCCACTTCCAGAAGTGGAGAGCCCATACCAGAGGTCATTGCCTCATCAGCCAAGGCAGAGAGGTCTCATTAGAACAAGAGTCTTCCCACATCAGCCCTGTCCCTGGACACCCACATAAGTTTCTCAGTTCCATGGTGTCACAGTGTCCCAGTCAGACCCAAGAACCAGCACAGGGGAGCCGAGGACCAGCACAGGCAGGGGTCCATGAGACCACTTGCTCCAGCACTGCCACTGTCAGCACAGCCCGGGTGTTTTTCCAGCTGTACTGGCAGCAGGATCACTGCTCTGACATGCCAGAATTTCCAAGCCCTTTGCCCTCCCTGAGGCATTATCTGCCACTAGAGACAGACGATCTGAATGAATCTAGCTCCAGCCAACTCTCTGAGGTCCAGAACATGTTGTCCATGGAAAAACAACACACACTAGAGAAACAAAAACTGAGAGACTACCTGGCTGCCGTTTATAGACTTCTCAGAAAAAGTCAGCAGTCAAGAGCCAAACTCGAACGTTCACGTCACTCCTTCGCTTATGGAAGGTGAGTTTGCTAAATGCCTGGATGCTTTTCAGCCTAACAGCCCAATTCCTGTATTTGCAACCATAATGTTGGAACAAGTAGCAGGGCTTAAACTGGTGCCCACTGGACTCAATAGGAAAGGCAGATGCCAGAAGCTTTTTTAGATACATAACAGTGATTCTTCATACCTCTCTTTCTGTGGGCTACTGGACTCCACCCTCAGTCACATGCAAAACAATTCATGGATAGATTTTTCCATTAAATACCTCAGACTGCCTATTGAAGTTCCTGGTACCTGGTTTATGAATAAATAAAATTTCTGCTTTGGGAAGTGCTAAGCATCCCCTGAGTCCAATCCAAGAATCAGCAACAGATTCAGGAGAAAAGCAGAATCATACAAGGAAGGGACCTGAGGGACTGACAGCAAACCCTCCCAAACCATTCTCTTTGTGACTGCCAGCTGTCCAAGACACAACTCTCTGACTATTATTCACTGAATCCCCTGATGTAAAGCTGCTGTTGCCCCAGAGCAGCACACACGAGCTGCTCTGATGCCGGATGCTGGCTCAGACCTTCCTCCTGCGCAACAAGCAGAGCCCTTCCTGCAAAAAGAGCCCATCACTCTCTTTTTACTGGAAAAGACAGAACAGTGCTTACCATGCCATAATTTGCTCCCGTTTCTGTTTTCCTTCCTCTGCTCCCTTACAGAAAACCACAGACCACATTCACTCCAATTTTCTCTCCTTTTCAGGTTGGTTATGAATCCAACACAAGCAGGGGATGGGTTACCAGGTGCACACCAGTGTGAGCAACAGGAGAGCTGGCTTTCCCAGGAATAAGTTGCCATTCATGTATTTCACTTCCATTTTACCTAACACCTTGGCATGCTGCACTGAGCAGATATGCAAACACTGTCCTCTTCTCATGATGGCTAGACCCTTGTCAGACCCTGCTCTAAACTATAGAATGTTTGAATAGAGATTTGGGGCTCAGTGAGATGCTGGCCAAGGCATACACACTTCCTAGGGCAGAATGGCTGAGCTGATGAAAGCTCTCTGCAATGGACGTCTCCAAGAGCTAAGAGATTCCTCTAGTCTTATCTCTTTAGGGGATCAAATACTTACATGGGCTTTGAGTCAGCCTAACCACAAAACCGTCATAAAAGTGATATTTGGGTAGAGAACATGGCAAGAGATGAAGGATGTGCTCCAGCTCCAGCTGGAGGAAGACCTGCACTAAGCTGGCAGAGCAAATCAAAGCTTAGACCTGTGAAACACTGAGCACTGCAGAGCTACAAACTTAGTGATATGGATCATTTCACCAGAAGAGTCATTATGTCCCATCCCTCAAGTTGTATGCAAGCAAACACGAGATGTTAAGGCTGGAACATTCTTCACAATATCTATTTTTCACGTACCACACACCTTTAAACATCTCCCTCCCTCACCCCTTTCCCCCCCGCCCCCAAAAGAAAGCAAGAACAAAACACAAATGTCCCAGAAGGAATGAGCAAGGAAAGCCAAGGACCTGTTGGGATTTGCAGTCCCTGCCTTAGCTGGGAATTTTTTCCCCCGGATAAGCCATGGCAGTCACTGCCTCTGGCTTGTGAGGAAGCCAGTGGGAGCTTAGCACAACTCATTCTTTAAGAGCAATGTCTCTGCATAACAAGCAAGCAAAGAGCGGCAGTCGCTGAACCGAGTGAATAACGGGTTTCATAGGTGCTGTCAAAAGGGGAGAAGGAAAATCCCAGCTGGCTCCAAACAGCTTTCTATGTGTGTTGGCAGGTCCTTGGTATTTCTCCCAGACTGGGAGGGCAAGTCCAAGCCAAGAGCCCAAGTACAGCACATCCAGACTTACATAACCCAAGGGGCCCAGGGTAATCATTAACACTGGATTATTGCCACTGGCTTTTGTGCTGGAGTCACCTGGTTGTTTGGATTAAATGTATAGTGGCCGTTTAGACAAGGAGAAGGCTCATGGCACAAGCAATTAAGTGAAAACAACCCCCAGGGAGGGTGGGAAGCAGGAGACTGTTGGAAACATTGCAGGGTCTAAACTCAAGCACTCCTCTGGGGAGCCAGATTTGCTACCTTTCATCACAGCACCCTGCTCAGTGGGCTAGTTTGCTTTCCATAGGGGTGCAGCTCCCTGCCCTCCCCAAAAAACTGCCAGGGAAAAAAGCCCCCACATAACACAGGTCAGGGGAGCAGGACTCTTCTTAGGGAGTTGTACCTTGATGACTGCCGTGTGCTGCACACCAGCAAGTGAGCTCTCATTCCTCTCTCCTTGGCATGCTTTCCAAAAGCAGACATTATCAGTGTCTGCTGATAATGCTGATAAAGCCTGACTTTATCTCTGCCCCATCTTTGCCTTTCTTTGCTTATCTGATGTCTCACGTGTCCTATTACTCTTTGCCCTCTGTAACCCCTCGTGTGTTATTGACATGTGGTTTGCGCCACTGTCTGGGGCAAAGGAGGTTTGGGACTTCTTGGTTCTGCTCCCATTTCCCCTCTGTGTTGGCCTGTGGTCTTGGACGCATCACTCCACTGCACTGTGTTTAGCCACGGGTCACAGAAGTCAGGTTACCTCACAGAACATCCCTTTACTTGTATTTCTGATGCTTAGTCCTTACCTCAAGTACAACCATCCCAACTGACAGCTCCTTACCTCTCATAACTACCACCTCACCACTAGCTCTGATGAAGGGACTATAAGCCTTTTAAAAACAGAGAGTTCTTGCAAGTGTTAGGAACCAGATCACAATCATTTTGCAAAGGCTGTAACACTGCACGTGTCCATTCACACCTCAGAAACGAAACTATAACAGCTTGAAGTCAATGAGACATAGGCTTATGTATAAATATGCCATGCTGTGCTTTGTCATGCAGAGTTGCTGAAGCAGGGACATAATAAACTTTTCTATAGTTGTGGTATCAAAGCACTTAAATATATATTTATCTTCAGGTGGATAAAGTCAGGCTTAAGGCAAGGCCACATTTTTCTCATGAATCGGCAAAGCCCAGGCAGGCCAGTAATTTCACATAAAACAAACACTGAAATCTCTTCCAGAAATTTCTACTTTTTCTGTGACAAATCTCTAAAAATGTTATTAATTTCATGCAGAATTAAGTCTCCTTTCACAGCAAACACAGCCCTACTCTTTTCAGCAAAACACTGACTTATACATAAGCTTACATTTCCTTACAGGTATTAACTAGAAAAATCCACACAATCTACACTCAAAAACCATACTTAGAAAAGAGAAAAAAAAACTAAAGAAAGAATAAGGATTTCATGGAAAATATTCCAGGCTAAAACATAACTTAGATCTTAGATTTCTGCCCTGCTGTGCTCCAACGGCAGGGATTTTGCATTACTCCACTTCAGCTTTGAGTATTGCCTCTTGCAGAAAAATAACAGCTTCTGCCCCGAGTGTCTTGCAGGGTGAATTGCCCAACTTTACAGCAATATCAGAACTCCAGGTGAGATGGGGAGGAGACTGAGACGCTGGTTAAAATAAAGCAGCTGGTTTACTGCATGAAGTGGGTAGGGTGAGAACAGAAGGGAATAGCAGATCCTCTTGGTGCAGGCTTGCTAATTAAAATGAGTACATGACTAGCCCTTAAAACAGCTGTGCTTAGCACTCTGGTCTTCAGGCTACACCTCAGAAGGTAACAACAACCTGGAGTGCACAGAACTTAGTCTACCTCATCCCTCAGTCCTCTTTGCCAGACTGATAGGGATTCTCTGGGAAAAATAATCAGGAGTCTGGAGAGCCCTGGCTCATCAGCTGGCATTTTTTGGTGTCTGTTCTTCAGGGAGACACTTAAATCCCTCAATGCCTGTTAGTCTCAGAGTGATTCATGCTGGGAGAAGATCTGGACCCACTGCACCATTGCTCCCATGGAGACTCAGAAGTGACTTTAACACCAGTAATGTGGCTGGTTTCTTCTTCCAGTGGAGGCCAAGCAACCAAAAGCACAGTGCAAGAGATGTCCCAGCTTGCAGATCACCAGAGCATCATGTTCATGCCCCTGTTGTTACAAATGGGAAGCAATGGCTGTTGCAGAACAGGGCGTCTTCTCCTCAGGCCTGAGGCAAGCTTCATACCACAGATCCTTCACATCACTCTTTTAGGCGTGGGTTTACAGAAGAGCCAACTGAAGCGCCTTGGCACCAAGACCTCCGTCATGCCAAGCCTTTCTTTACCAATCTAATCCTGTGACTACTGGTCTTATTCCTGCTTCTTCCATCCAAGGATCATACAAATGTAAATTAAGTCCCACAGTATCACCGTGATGCATTATTATCCCCATTTTACAAGAAAGGGAACTGCAGCACACGGCAATCGAGTCCTTTGTCTTGGTTCACACAGTGAATCACGGTCACAGTCTGAAGCAGGCTTTGAAGCCCTTCCTCCTTCACACTAACCACTAAAGCTTGAATTCCTTCAAAACCTGTTTGCTCTAATCCATTAACCACAGTTTTAGTGCATCTGCAGACCTGTTCCACAGCAGTCAGGAGCCAAGGAAGGCATTTGGGTTCCAGCGTGGCTGCCAGGCGAGGCGTGAGGGCTCCGGCGAAGAGAGAGCTGAAACATCTCGCGCCTCCCAAGAACTTTCTGAGATGAGAAAAACTGAAGAAAACTTCAGAGCTCTTCCATCATCTCCCTGTTAAAAAGCACCTGAAAAGTTACATCCAGGTGAATCGAAATTTGAGGTGCTATTGTCTTGATTACAGAGCTGGCTACAAAGGAAATTAACGAATAATAATTTCAAGGAGGGATTTAAAATTTCCATTTTCATTTTATTGTCAAAGTAAATATATTTTTATGAAGAACAAAAGAAAATATACAGAATTGTAACTTATGTACACTGGCTTTATAGGTATTTTTGTTTCCAATTTACACAAATTTGATACGTTATTAAAAGATATTTTATATAGATATGCATCTATGTACAGTTTTATTTACATACATTCATAGGATGTGATATAAACCAGTCAATAGATGATAGTTCATTTATATTAATTTCTAGAGGACAAAAGGAATGCATTCACTTCAGCTAGACCTGCTGTTCTCGCACAGGGCGGGCTCCTGCTCTGCCTAGCACTAGGATCGCACTTTCCTATTTCCCATTTTGCCAACAAAAAGGACAAACAGATGCTGTCTGCGAATGGAAAGGAAATGCAACATCCATTATAAAATCATTTCTAATTACTGAATTCTATTTTCTTCTAAAGCTTCTTACAATTGCCAGAGTTGAAAAGAAAAAAACAAAACAAGAAGAAACAAAAACAAAATCATTTGCCTGCTACCATCTGATTATTTGTTTAAATTCCCTTCTTAGCCAGCTATCACACAAATTTGTTTCTTTTGGCTACTGTTCTCACCCATTCGCCCACCCCAGCTGCATGGAGCTCTGACATGGCTGTCAGGAAGGAGAGGATTAGCACTGAAGATCACCCTTAGACCCTGATCTCGCAGTGCTGTCCCACCAGGCCATGATGCCTCCCATCCTCCCTGGGCACAGGCACATCCTACAGACCCTGCCTGCCAGCAGGCAAATGGAGACTTAGCTCCAGCCAGCGAGGCCTTGATTCATGGTGGTTGCGGGGATGCCTGGTGCCCATCAGGACCACCAGGCACCTCCGAGGCTGGGGCCCTGGTTTCTCCCCCACGATCACACAAGAGGACGGGAGCAGAGATAGGACCAGGGCTCAGATGCTCTCAGAAATGTCTTCCTGCTGCCTTACATGCAGACAACAGCTCTTCTGCTAAAGACAATGGATGCTGCAAACCAGACTCAAAGGAAAGCAGTGTGTCCTTCCACACCTGGGCATCCTTTCACCCCATGGCAGCACAGGACAGAAGCAAGCACAAAGTACTGAAAGGCTCCACTCCAAGCCATTTCATCCAGCCTGAGCTTCCCAGTTTGCCTGGGATGTGCTTTTGCTTAAATATATATATATATATGTATGTATGAATATATATACATAAATATTTATATATAGCCCTAGCCAAGGGAAAGGTAAATGTGAGCTGGGGAAATTAGAGCTGCATAGAGATGTGTATGAAGGCACATTCCAGTGCTCTCAAGCCTTCTCTCCCCCTGTCCCCAACTCCCACTATTCCTCCTCCTATGGCCAGCCCCTACAAATCCTTGGCTCAGGCGACCCAAAAACAAAGGAGTTGTTTTCATTTCAAAAGGAATTTGCTGTTTCCAAACTGGACAAATAGAGCAGCTTAATAAAAACTCACAATGAATGGCCTGTACATGAGCAAAGCCCTCAGGAATGCCAGGGCTATAATTAACTAGCAGCAAGCAACTTTTACATTTTCCTGTGCAGCAGAAAACAGCTAAAAATAAAACACTGTAATTTCCAAAAGAAGCAGCAGCAAAGGAGGGACAGATAGAAGGAAAGAAAAATAATATCCTTAAAAGAAAAAAAAAAAAAAGGAAGAAGCACCCCACTCCCCTGACCCAAAAGGAACTTCATTCTCAAATCATATTTGAGGAACATGAGGCACTCAAACATGGTGGTATAAAGTAACAGCATTGACTGTTCTGTGGAGACAAATAAATTATCACTAGAAATACAGTGAGAAAAGTGCTGTCATCGGCTGTTGTGAGATGGCTGGGTGGGAAGGGGAAAGCGGGAACAATCAGTTCACGGAACGGACGGAGCGGTTGCTTCGTGGGAATCGATGCACCTTGACATGCTTGGACAAGTGGTCACTTCTAGCAAACTTCTTCTCACAGACGGGACACTGATAGGGTTTCACCCCTGAGTGGGAGCGCCTGTGCCGGGACAGCTCATCTGACCTGGAGAACCTGCAAGAGAAGAGAAGCCTTTTCAGATAAATGGGGTTTTATTTTGCTAAGTCTCTCACAGCAGGTAAAAAAAGTCCTGTCGGGCCACTGGGAGACTCCACAGACTGAAAGGGACACAAAGCAGGGCTGATTTGGTCTCAACCATCAGTCAGCAGCAGAGATGGAAACACACAACTATCAACCTCATGCCATGTCAGCTCTGGACTCAGCAATACATGGAGGCAACGTTTGTATCAGCCTCGCCCTATACCCAATAACATGGGTACAGCTCCACAAAAACAGTGCTGCTCTTGATCCCTCTGCCAGTCTCCCTCAAAGCTTCTCCCACAACCTCTCTCCTGCAAATCCAAGCAAGGACTCCTCTTAAGCAGAGACAACAACCACCGTCTTTTAGGAGAAATCTGCTTTCAAGCTCCCACTGACACAAGCACAATGGATACCCACTAACTGCACCTAGTTTGAGAGGGACTCCAGATAACAGCCAGCCATAGCTACCCAAAGCAATATGACGACTTAGATTCAGCTGAAAAATTGGCTTCTGTACATGCTCCTGCAAACTAAATAAAGAGTCATTAACATCCCAGTAACAAAAACACTCAACATTGTAACAGCTGAAGTTCAGGTGGGCCCCAATGGCCATTAGCATAGTTACTATATGGGTAAATTGAAATCAAGGTTGAACCTTTAATTACCAAAACCGTCTTTCACAGTCTTTTGAATTTTAGATATTTCCCACCTTCCATCTCCATAGAAAAATCCCCAAATAGCCACTGTGAATCCACAGGCTTTACTGAACTCAAATCAACTAATCCTTTGGTCTTAACAGCAGGGCTGGCTATATTCTTAGCTTGGACATGACTGGGAGACAGAGGGTTAATTAACAATGTCACACTAAAACAACCCTGTCCAGATGGGTACAAAAAATTTTCTGCCTGACAAAGGGCAATTAAGTGTTTTGTTGCCAGAACAGTAACAAAGAGAGGCACAGAAAGAGAGCTTGCAAGAAATGGTATCAGCTGTTTATTTACAATAAATAAATGAAGTCATGGGCACTAGCTGAACAAATGGGGGAAAGAACATGTAAAAAAATGTGCCCTTCTGGCGCAAAATATCATATCACCAGCAGAGCGAATACACTACTTTTATAAAAGGGGAAAAACAGGACCATTGGGCTCCTATGAATAAGTCCTTCATGCAAGAAAAATAAGTTTCCACATAAAGGTTTTAATTAGCTCTGATCTCCTGCCACCAGTTGAGGAACAGGGCATAGGCAGTGGGAAAGCTGGTAATGGTTTCCTCAGTTCCTGCAGCTCTTTGGTCTGGTCATGCTCCTCAGAGAGCACTCACCCAGTACAAAGCAGATGCAGATACTCGCCATGGGTCAGATATGGTGTGGACACATCTCTCCCAGGGGCATTTCTACGGGAGAGTCTTTCATCCGTTCACTTGCATTTCTTCCTTTCCTTGCTTTGGTATCCCCAAGGTGAAAGATTCAAATTCTCCATTAAGGACAACGAGCAGATGCCCTTACGGAGCTGTCAACCTGCTCCTTGTCTGGGATGAATTTTCTTTGTAAAGGTTACGAGAGAGGTTTCTCTTCATCCCTTGTACTTGTACATTTCCTTTCTCTAGCTCCTCTGCTCCTTTCAGCCATAGCTTCCCAAAACCACAGTCTGGACCTGTGAGAAGCGGGGTCAGGGATTTCTCCCAAGTCCTTAGCAGGGAACTAGTCCAGTGCCACATCCTCTCAGGGGTGCTCCTGTAGAGCTACAGGTGAGTGGGTCTGGAGAGGGCAGGATGTTACCTGTGCAGACTGCCTCAGCAGGACTCAGTGCTGGACAAGGAACACTACTGTTGCCAGTGGTGGTTACCAAATCCAGGGAAAAGAGGGAGCAGAGAGGAAAAAGTGCCTCTGCAAAGAGCTGTCCTCTTAAACACAGACTCCAAAGGAGTAAAACCAAATGTGGCCAAGTTGCCTTGTCGCATGTCCTTGGCCATTAAGGTCACCACCTGCAACAGAAGTGCAGTAGCACCTGGCTCATCCTGCACAAGAGCTTCACAAGTGCGTTTTGAGGGGAATTGTATGGATGGTGTCAGAGAAAGAGGCGCATGTCAGGAACAAGCTTGGATGAGTTCATCTGATAAAAATACACTCTGCCTCATAACGATGTCCTTAGCTGAAGAGGCAGGAATGTTGCAACACTGTTCCCCAGCAGTGACGAAAAGATCAGCTTACAGAGCCCACAGAAATAAACCTCGAGCTGTCTGTGTGTTTACAAAAAAACAACGCAAAGGTTAGGACAAGGAAGCCGGGAGGATCTGGTGGCCGGGGTCTGCAGTGAAATATTTGCAGCACCTCCTGGCACTGAGATCAACCCAGGAAAAGCGCAAATAATCCCCCGTGGAATGCCAAATTCAACCAAAAAAGAGGAAGCTCCAAGGAACACCTCACCATTCTGTCACTTCAATTTCCAGACAGATTCCTCCTTCACAAGAAAGGTGGAGGGATCTGCACAATCCCACAGCAACTAAGAAGAGTCGTCTTCATCCTTCTATCTGGTGGGATCCCAAAGGACCTGTAACTACATCTCCCTTGAAGACAAATCCTAGAGCTCCCTGATGTGTAGGACATGTCCTGTGTCTCCTGACCATATGAGGACATTGCTATGTGGCTCACAGGGCAAGAAAATTCAACAGCTTCAGCCAGGTACTCCATGGTCCCTACCATGGCCACCAGCTGTTGAGGCCAACTGACACTGTGCCTCTCCCCTGTAGTGGAGGGGAAGCTCTGAATTTGTCCTGCCCATCCTGAAAGCTCTGCTAAAATAAGCACACCTCCTGCACACCTGGAAACCCCTTGCACAGCACCACCAGCAAGAAAAGCCAATGCATGACACATGCCCTACCCTACATGTTGTACTTCCCACGCTGGCCCAGTCCCATGCACACTCCTGACCACACGCATTACCAGCCTTTAAACCCTCCCTGCCAAACCAGGCAGAGCTTATATCCCACTCTGTCACCTGTGGAGCCTCCAGACAGAAGGTGCAGTGGGGCAATTGCCTAATCCTCCCGCCTTGCAACAACTGCAGCTTTGCACGTGCTGCGCCAGGGAGGAAAAGCTGTGCCATGACACAGCTGCTGGGCCTGGCCCACACTACAGCTCAGGTCTTTGGCTGGGCCTTTCTGAGGAGCAAGGCTAACCAGAGGTTGGTGTGCCAAAGGTATAAGCTGGCACGACACGGATCAGTGCATCGACCGGGACAGCGGGGCATTGAACGCCGCGGGTCACTGGACACTTACACACGAACGCCTCTCTGCAGCCTGCTGAAAACAGCTCTTGCCCTGTGCCAAGGAAGGGCATAAGCAAGCAGAGTTCAGCCTCCTCCAAGGAGGTGCTCTGGTTCTCCAGCTGTCCTAGGAGTGAGCAAAAGGGTTTGCTGTGTGCACACTCCTACCCTGGTGCATTTAAAGCATGCAACCCATCATAGCAGGGCTGCCCAGAGAGCTGGAGAACCTTTAACACCCCAGAGCTCAAGCACTTTGTGCTAGGCAACACTTTGTTTTGGTTTTGAAATTACTATCTCCAGTGAGGTCAGATCTTAAGTGTTTTCAGTGAAAAAATAAATACACAAGCACAAGAATGTAGGGAAAGGAGGGGGAAAGCAGAGCCCAGCAGTGTTTTAGTGCTTAAATTCATTTGAGATTACATAAAACTGTGAGCAAACAGAGAGTCCAGATACATTTGACTTAAGTCATGTGAGATCACAGCTCTCACTGAACTTCTGGAAAGGTAAACATGGTTTATTGATGAAAGGGGACTGAGTAATTCAATGCTCAATTGGGTCTGGCCTTTGATGTGGGAGCAGCGTGCAGGAGATGTGCAGCAATCTGAGGCTTGTGCTAGGTGAGCACAGGAGGCAGCTCCCTAAGCACAGCCTCTCCTGTTGGCTATAAACCTCCTCTTGGAGCAGAGCCCTTCCAAAATTTGGGGGTTTGTGGGTTTGTGGTCACATCCTGGGCTGTGAAATTCAACAAGACAAACAGCAACAGAGTTTGAAAAGCCTTTCCAGAAGCTGTTCCTTGTAACATGTTCCTCATAATGAAAGTAATTCCTTTCTCATTCCTGTTGGGGTCATCTTTAAAACGTTGTGGTGATTGGAAGTTCAGGGTGCTCCTGGTTGCAGGACCTGCACTTCTCTTGGCCCACCAGTATCCTACTTTTGATCCACATCATTCACTGTAACATTGGGAGAAGGGAGGCACCCGTTGTAAGTTCAATCATCCTTCACCGCTTAATATTTTTCCTAAATGTTCCCCTTGGTTTTGCAGCCTGGGGAACACCAGCTCTCTAATAACATGGAGCTGGAGAAGGTCATCCACAGACAACACTTCAGGCTCTGTATCCTGAGCCACAAAGTCACTGAGAGCGTTGGTACAAATTTCAGCATTCATCAGGCAAACCCTCACGTGCCACATGCAATTGTCACAAAAAGCAGAGTTTTGGTTACATCCCAGCACAAGGAAAGCAAACATGATCTGCTGCCTGTGCGCTTGTACTCTGGCACTCAAACCAAAAGGAGCGAGTGCCTCTCCCGCAGGTGAGGAGGAACCAGCCTGCAGCTTCTGGGACCAACCTGCTGAACATCACGACTTTGATGTCAGGGCATCCTGAGCAGCAAGGCACTGAGCTGGCTCACGAGAAGTGCCACCAGGACAAAAGGAAAGAAAATCACCCCCAGTGTGTAGAACCATCATAAACTGATCTCCTCAGTCCTTCCAAGAGGCAAACTTCAGACTGGCCCAGTCAGGGATCAGCAGGTTCAGCTCCATTCTGACCTTTTCCCTCAAACCAACCCAGCCATCTCTAACTGCTACATCTCACGTACTTGCATTTTTACAAAATGCTCTCCTGTTACTTTTTACCTGATCTGTTGCCCATGATCACAACCATTTCCTCGTTAGACATTGTTCACTGTAGCTCTGCAGCATATTCTTTGAAAGAAAATCAGTTTAATTTAATACAAGGTAGCTAAGACTATATTTTCTCCCATTGTCATTTGTGGTGCTGTATATTAATTAGACTTGCCTGCTGGCAAGTAATACAGCTAATTAGAAAGAGGGAGGAAGGCTCCCATCAAAGTTTCCTTAAAATAAAAAGTTGATATTTTTAACAAAGATTCAATTTTTCAGCTACTATTAAAAATAAAATAAAATGAAATGAAATGAAATAAATAAATAAAGAGATGCCCTCTTGCTCAATCAAACCTGTAATCTTTCATTCAAGCAATGCTTAACTCCAACTCAGCCTTCTGGTTATGTTGTTACATCTGACAGCTTTTTGCAACTTTGAGTGGCACCCACGCATTCTTCTGAATCAAGGCAGAGAATAAAACCCCGAGTATGCCAGAGTGTCACTGCCAGCATTTCCAGAAGGAGTGGGATGGAGTGCATTTTCTATGAAAGTGCACAGAATACTGCTTTTAACCACACTTGCTTATCACAGCCCTTCACTGACCATGTTTAGTCCCACACAGTTGGAGCCACACACGGCCACGCACAGCGATTCTGCCCTAAACCACCCAGTTCACTCACAGCCTCAGCTGGTACAGCACACACAGCAGACCTGTGGCTGGTGTGCTGCAACCAGGCTGATACAAACACAAGGTATTACCTGTGGTAACAAGCTTAATTTGACCCTCTAGAATGAAGTACAAATTACAATGCTACTCCTTCTATTTTTTTAAGACACTTAAACAGCTGCTGCCAGCAGGTGATGCTCTGCTATTTAATTTATCAAAGCCCTTGGATCACCTAACAGAAAGAAAAAGGTTTTCGTTCTCAAACCAACCAAACAAGTTTTGGGAACAGAAACAGTTTGTAAATCAGAGTACAAACCTACTTGCTCAGCAAGTTAGGTCAAGTGAGCAGAAAGGGGAAGGGGAATTGGACAGAGCTGCACCCCAATACTGACCTCCATCCACAGCCCGGCCACGTGCACGCAAAGGGCTTTTCTCCTGTATGTCTCCTCAGGTGGGCTTTCAAATGGCTGCTTTTCGTGTACATCTTGGTACAACCAGGAAAAGAACATTTGTGCATTTTAATGAGTTCAGCTGCAGGGTTCTTTTGAAATTTCTGACCCATGATGATTCCCGTCTGACCCTGGATCATGCCTCCTGGCCCAATTGGCTTGGCAGCAATGGGGACGGGAGCAATGCGGACAAATTTAGAGGACAAGTTCAAATTGGACGACTGAACTATCTGAGGCACAAGGGCAAATGTCTGTCCTTGGATGTTGACTAGGAGCTGTGCAATTTTAATATTTTCCTGTGCTGGTCCTTGGGAACTGGGGCTCGTGTTGGACTCCTGTTTGATCTGTACAGGCTGAATTTGGAGCATAACCGGTATCCCATTCTCGAGGGTCATTCCTCCATTTGAAGCTTGGCCACCTTCTGTTGTGCTGTTCAACTGTTCATTTTTACTCTCTTTTAAACTAGTGCTGGGTAACATATGGTCTTTTTGCTGTAGCGAAGCAACAGAAACTTGGCTGCAGGCTCTCAAGTCCTTGGTCTCACTTTTAGGTCTTTCTTTGAGCTCCAAGTCCATGTTCTCCTCCAAAAATTCCTCAATTTCCTCAAGTGTGGGCTGAAATGGTCCTGAGTCTTCCATATCCACAGCAAATTCAGGCAACCTAAAGTACTCCTCTTTCACTATTGGCTGAAGTCTCCTTTTGTCCCACCATGATGTATTGGTGTTCCCCAAAGATGCTTGGGACAATAAGTAGTCTAAGATACTGTCTTGACTTTCTGCACTGGATGTGCTTCCATAGCTGGAGCTGAGGACCTGGGAATCAGGGCTGGAACAAGAACAAAAGCTGGACGAGTCACTGTCATCTTCTGACAGGGGAGAGGGCAGCATTTGGTAGGACCTCACCCCTGCTGTCATGTCCCCAAAGTATCCAAGAGAAGATCTTGTAGATGAAAAGGATTCATCAGTAGGCAGCAAGTGATCCACCATTCCTGGGCGATCTCTCAAGGGTATCCCAACAGCATATACCAGGCAGCCAAAGTTCAGGTGAGAGCCTGAGTGTACAAAAACAAAACAGCAACAGTCAGAAGTTGGTTTAATTATTTATCTCCATGAACTAAAGCTTGGAAAGCCCTCTAGCCCACAGGAAAGTCCAGAGCATGCAGCCTCACTGAGTACACATGCTGCTACATGCTTTGATATGTCTGTACCACTCCAAGGACTGTCAGGGCCAAAGCGTTTTGCAGAATTGCACCACATATTTGCAAAAGAATTCTTTCAGAAATCATTTCCCCACTGTGTGTGCTCTAGATTTACATCTCCGTTCCAGAATAATACTGGCAAAAAAAAATAAATTATGAGCTTTTGCCTAACAGTGAACTCTAGAGCCAAAGAAAGGAATGGGGAGGAAAAAAATAAAGTGCTGAAATTTTTACCACCTAAAAAAAAACAAATAAAAAAGAAGTTTATTGCTGGTGACCATAAAATGCAAATCCTTTTCTTATCTTGTAGCTTTCCACCACCTTATTTTTAACTTCCTCAGTTCTACAAATATAGGCTGTTCAGCATAATGCAAGGATCAATCTGGCAGGAGCCAAAAATATTTACTGTGCTTCAGCATTTACTAGGCGGATTTTCCCCTCCAGATGTAATGAATCAGTGCGCCAACGTCATGATCACCTGCACTGTCCTTAATAAGGCTGGCACTGCGCTGAGCTAATTACCATGTCCTGCAAGGCAGCTGGTGGCCGGTTTCACCTCGCTGCTCCATGCTCCTTTCTCTCTGGGTACGGAGGTTCATGCGAGCTGAACCTCGTTCCAGTTGCTAAACTGGGAGGGCGGTACGGATTGTACGTACCCTCGGCATCTCAGCCTGCTGTGAGCCACGGTGGGCAGCTGCGATGCCAGTTTCCCCTTCCTCCGTGTCGAGGCGGCGAGCGGAGCATCCCGCAATCCCGACTCACGTGAGCCGTAATCCCGCTACAACCCCACGGAGCCACAACAGCAAACTCCCCCTCCCCAGAGCAGCCCACCACAATGCTTGCTTACGGCGGCGATTGTCCTGCGCTTTCCCGCTTAAGGCAAGCAAACTTCCTAGAAAGGTTTCTGGGGAGGGAGAGGCAGGAGGGACATCTGCGTATTTTTTTCTTTCCCCCCCTCCTCCTCCCCGAGGGAAAAAAAAAAAAAAAAAAAGAACTGCTTACGGATGGAGATTATGCCTCCTAGAAAGCAAAAGCAGAGACCTCCCGATGGAGCGAACAGTGGCCCTCAGTCATTCGCTCAAGGTGACTGATTGAAAACAGAGCTGTACATGTGCATAATAAAACAACTCTTTCTGTGGAAGGTATGTGGACTGCAGAGATAGAAGTCATTTGATCAGCCTATGAGGTTTTGCGTGTGTGTGAATTAGGAGGCATGTGACCCAGTGCGAAGGAAATGCCAGTCAATCTTGTTACACGCTGTCATTTTCCACAGGCTCTGCTGCTGCACTTTGGACGCTTTGCCATGAATAGTCAATAGCTCCCAGTTTTGTGCAGGGAAGGGGATGTTTGTTACTGCTGTTGCAGAGCATCCTTGCTGCCTCATCTCCAAAACTTGCCCTATCTTTCCTTCTCTGGAGAAAAAAAATCAAAAGGTGTCTGTGTGCTCGGGGCTGCAGCAAACGCAAGGTGAGGTATTTTACACAACACCCCTAAAGAGCTCTGTCCCATTGGCAGCATCTATTAATGTTTCACAGGAAACGGGGGGGGGGGGGGGGGGGGGGTGGAAAGCACCCATATTTCTTAAAGATACGGCTTCCTCATTCAAACACACATGGAGGAAACAGTGAAGAGTTGAAAGAAAGGCTTAAAAGTAAGATTGCACATTTTCCTGGTATGCGCGTCCTGTCACTCAGCTATGCCTGGAACAGATAATGAAATACCCACATGTGCCTGACACGAGGAAGTTCAAACAGAGGTTAGTGGCTCTGTTTTGTGACCTTAGCCTATAATCATTGCTTATAGTAAAAGTGAAGAGTCAGAAGAGCTGAACTATTTCTAACACACTTTTTTTTTTTTAAATCCCTGCATTGATGGAAAGTTTCCCCAGCAGAAGTCCCAGAGCTGAGCTATTCCAGTTTTGAAACAGAAAACACAATATGCTTCTGACAAGTTTGTATTGGCATCCAGTAAGAATTCACCCAAGCAGATTGTTTCTATCTTGCACCAAAAACTGGTGACTGTCTTGTGAAATTTGGGGCAGAAAGAAGGACTTGCCCTCAGATAGTTTCTGATTCTTCCTTCTATGTCTGCATTGTTTCAGCCTAAACTTCTGAAGAATGGGGCTGTGAGAGAAAACTGGACTGCAATGTGTGTTTTTCTAAGAAAAGCTGGTGTGCTCTGCGTGCACCAAAAGCAGCTGGTAAAGTTCTTTTTTAAAAACAGATAATAAAATGCCTGCAAAACTAGAAAGCAGCATATCAAAAGATCCATGTATTTCACTGGGAATAGAACTAAACTGTAACTTGAATAAGGGCTTAAACGAGGGGAAAATTAAAACCAACAAACCCCTAGCAACTGCTGTGGACCAGTTATCACAGCAGAAAACAGCCAGCACGCTTGTTTCTCATCTCCTTTGACAAGGAACATTGTTACTCAGTGTAACCGGAGTCTTTTTAAGAGGGGACTGTCAGAGGCAAATAGATTCAGGCGCATTAAGGGCCAGTTCTGCTTTCTGTGCACTCTCAAAGCTTGCAGAACAGCCAAGAAGATTTTGGGGAATGCCTGGAATGCAGAATCAGGCCCTGGCTATATTTTTCCCCTAAAGGCCAGGCTAACAACCAAAAGGCTTTCATCCCTACTTTGCCTGAAGACTCAGCCAAACCTAGAAGATTAGAAAACAAAACCAAAAAAAGCCAGGGCTGTGAAAGCTATGAAAACTAATGATGCTGTTTCCATAAAGCACTTTCATCTCTAGGAGCCCTGAAAACATGTTAGAAATGTAAGCACCTATAGTGAGACCGCAGTGCCTGAGCCACTGAAAACAGCCACTTCTAGAGTGAAATACAGCAGCTGTTCAGCAGCACAACCGTCTCCAATTTTTAAGAGTTCCTTGGGTTGTTATGATGTCCTTTCTGCCAGAAACATGTTGTTCTGTTTAAAACCTGTCCATCTAATCGCCGGCTAAAAAAAAATATTGACAAAACGAAACAAACCAGAAAAGGCATATTTTGATGCAGAGCAACAATAAAATGCTAAGTCCTAGGAACTTGTTGAAACATGGGGACATATATCCCAGTCTGTCATTTTTGGACAGTCAGACCAGCACAACTCATCACACAGCATATATGAGATGCTGACAGTCATTTCCTATGTATACTGCCACAGCTTTTTCTGGTTTAGGACTAATCTCTTTAGTGTTTTCTCTTGTTCCCTAGAAGGTTTTAAATCTGTTCAGGCTGACTCCTGCTCCACAGAGCATGCCATAAACCAGGCAGTAAACCGGGCCCAGCATTTCTAAGAAATTAAAATAGAAATGCATGGGGGGGGGGGGGGGGGGGGAAACTAATAAAAAGAAGCCACGAGCCAGGAGTAAACCCATTTGCTCTCCTCTCTTCTGCGAAGTGGCTGTGTTGCTCCATGGACACAGGGGGGTGTTTAGAGTCTCCCTGTTTGTTTTTTCCAAACCCACCACTTATGGAAAGCTGCAGAAACGTTCCCAAAGCTTTCTCTTCTGAAAACTGTCCCACTCCAGCCGCAAACTTTGGTTTCTGCAACAGGAAGCACTTCATCTGCAATGTCCTCCCCACGGAGTGCACCCTGCTGCCTCCTGCACCCCGGCAGGGAAGGGTGCCCCAAATACTGCGTGGCACAAGCTGCCTGGGCAGGGAAAGGGGGGCCGGGAGACACACACATTCCCATCCCAGCACAAGCACAGCCAGGTTTCCACGCCTGCAAAGCATCTGCTTATTTGGTTTTTTGATTGTGGTTTTCTGTTTTGTTTGGGGGGGGGTGTTAATTATTATTTATTTTATTGGTTTTCCCTCCATCCCTTTTCAGGAAGCTTTGGGGACCCGAGCTCCCCCTTTCTCCCCCACCCCCGGCGCGGTCCCCTGGTCGCGGTTACCGGGAGTAAACCCCCCTCTCCCCACCTGTCACTCCACCGGTGCAGCCCCGAAAGAGCCCCCCAGCCCTGGCCGCAGCCCGGCACCCTCCCGCTGCACCGCCGGGGGTGGAATTTAATCTCCCACCTGCCCCGTGAGCGGGCAGCAGCGGCACAAACACCCCGGCCGCCGGTGCGGTGCTGCGGCAGCGGGTGCGGGGGCACCGCCGGAGGGGTCGCGGCCCCGCGCCCCCCACTCGCCCTTACCTGAACTCCTCTGCGGGCCGGGACGGGGGGGAGAGGCCAGGAACGACCAGAAGACTATAAAAACAACAGCGAAAACGGGGGAAAGAAAAACAGAAACCAAACAACAAAGCCAAGCCACAAAAAAATAAAATAATTAAAAAAAAAAGCAAAGATAATTGTAGAAATAATAATGATTTAAAAAAAATTTTAAAAAATAAACATGGGGGGGAAATCCCACGCACGACGAAAACGCAGAATTAAAAAAAAAAAGCCAACGACAAAACAAAACAACAAAACAACACCAGAACAGGATCCCGCACAGGCAGGAGCGGCCCCGGCGGACGCGGAGCGGCGGGAGGCGGGCGCAGCTCCCCCGGGAGGCGGGTGCGCGGCTGCGGAGCGCGGCCCCGCTCCCGTAGTACTATATCCCCCTCACATGACGGGCGCCCGGCGGCGGCGGGGGAGGCCGGGGAGAGGCTCGACCGCGTCCGCCGCCACCATTGGCCCCGCGGCGGCGGGGGCCGGCCCGGCTCCGGCCTCAATGGGAGCCGCGGCACCGCCCGGCCCGGCCCCCGGGGCGGTGCTGGGCCGCCCAGAGGGACCCCGGGGACGTGCGAATCCCGCAGGGGATGCGCGGTCCTGGGAGCGTTTAGCGGGACCTGTAGCGATAGGACAAGGGGTAATGGTTTTTGAAGTAAAAGAGGGTCGATTTAGATTGGATATAATGAAGGATGCTTCACAATGAGGGCTATGGAATACTGGAACAGAGTGCTCGGAAATGTGGCAGATGCCCCATCCCTGGGAACATTACAGGTCAGGTTGAACAGGGCTCTGAGCAACTTGATCTGGTTGAAGATGTCACTACGTGCTGCACTAGCTGGACTTTAAAGATCCCTTCCAACCCAAACCATTCTATGATTCTGTAAGTGTACAAGTTTCTGGACATCTCCAGGAGATAAGCAAGCCCCTGGGGAGGTGCAAGTCCCTGGAGGAGTCTGAGGGATCCCAGACTCTTTCCCTGCTGCATGCCCTCACTCCTGCCCCACACCCTCACACCTGCCCCTTTCTGCCTGCCGGAGCTTGACAGGGGGACTTCCAGCATGATAGAAAGTATCGGGGTTTGGGATGTGTTCCCCTCCACACACCCCCACCATTGTTATTACAGTCATTACTAGTTTTTAATATAAATACATATATTAATTTAGAGATATATATATACACACACAGTATAGTTATGCAATACTTGGCATGGATCATGTTCAACCCCTGCAGAGGTGAAGCCCACCTGAGGAACTCAGAGTGGTGCCAGCTTGCTGCAGAAGTCAGTGGTTTTTCAAATTCAGTTTTTTCTTTTTTCAGATCCTTGGGAAGATAAAGTCCAGGATACCATAATGCAGTCTTGTGACAACAGGTCTGTGCACCCTTTTCTGAGGACACATGGGACAGCACGCCATTCCTACTCTCTCACTGTCCCACAAGGAAAATGTAGTATATTATTTTCATTTTATGGCAAAACTGAGGCACAGAGGGTCAAACCAAATGCCTGTGGCAAACCAAGGTACAGTCTCATCTCTCTTCAACTCCAGCTCAATTTAAACTGGCAAAAATATCCTCCATCTGCATTTCTTCCTAATTGCCAGTAACACATTCCACATCCTGGCAAATGTAAACCACTCACTTTCCACGAGGGCATTCAGCCTTAAGAAGTCACTGCAAGAGGGCCTGGCAACAACACAGGGGTGACCCCACAGGTGTGGCCTCACTCCAGGGGAACAGCCAAAGGACCCGGGAATGCTGAGGTCTCTGCTTTCATGCACATACCTCTCTCTTCCTCTCCACATTGTCTCAATGAATAATGCATGAATACACACTCATCACAATCCTAGATACTATATTTATACAAGTACATCAGGGCCAAATTCTGCATTAGTGTAACTCCACTGACGTAAAATGCATTACATTGGTAAAAATGTTGGCCTTAAACATTTTTACCCAAAATAGATGTTTGGCAAACCTTGCTTTACTGCTTTCTGTCAGTTAAAAACCCCTTGTTTCCTGAGTAGGTGAAGTTTAGCTTTGCAATGCCTAGAACATAAGATTTAGATACAGCTAAAATCCAAGCTCTCAAGATTGGGCTTAAATGGAATTTGAATTGTTGGCTGTACAGATATGAAATTCCCTAACCATGAAAATAACCAAAAGTTGCAATCTTGATTTTATCATTATTATAACCTACCTAGGCATTGGGACACATTATAGAGGCTTCTCTAACTTATGTTTTTCCACTTGCAAAAGACAATGTATTTTAGTTACAGTAGTTCCCAACTTCCTCTGAATTGCTGGAGAGGTACTGAAGTTCCATATTTACTTTATGTGGAAATAAAAGGGTATGTGTCCCAGTTCTGCTTTTTCAATTTCATCCATTTTACTGGGCCCACAACCCTTTTGCTTCTCTAAAAGCACCGCTCAGATCTGCGTCCATTGCCCACTGTGCAGCTGTAAGGCTGCACTGCTGGCTGTTGTTGAAGCTAGAGATACAAGGTGAGATGTTTTCTGTGGGATCAAGCAGATCCAAACACATGCTGCTGCTGGAGAACATTCTCAGCCAACTTCCCTTGTGCCAGCACCTGCCCTTGTGTGGCTGTGCGCTGAGATGGAGGAGGGATCTCACGCTTTTTCACGTCTGAAGAACCCTACAGAGTATCTTATCCTTTCAATATAAGGCAACAGTGACCACTGCGAGGTGAAACGCAATGGAAAATATCAGGAAAGTGTAACTAAGCAGTCTGTGTTTCTCCCTGAGATTTCCTTGGGGGAAAAATAAACAAAAAGTATTAACAATGCAGGCAGGCAGCACACAGCACCTGGGAAGTCAGTCCAGAGCATCCAGGATGAACCCCTGACCTGAGCTCACTCACATACTGTGTGACAAGTTCTGGATGTACTGAATTTTTTACGTGTGTCCAGGTCCCCTTTGCCATGCACACAAAATCCACGGGAAACTTCAGCACAGCCCTTGAGTGTAGTAGGTTCAGTGACTATGCCTTAGGCATTCCTGGGTGTCCAGCACTTCAAGAAAACTGCTGCCCTGACCAGGATATTGGGCATCAGTACACCCTGGACAAACATCCAAAGTCCTCTTTTTCTGCCCAGGCAAAATTTCTAGGCAGAGAAAAAGCACACATTAAAACCAAACAAACAGGATATACGACAGCACAAGTTCTGATGCCTCACTTCAGCACAAACCTGTCGCTGTACAACAGAGGATACACAAAAGTCACTGTCACCTTGTGCCCCAGTCTGGGGTTGTCCTTGGTGAAACCTGCCCACAGTTTCATCCTCTACAGCATCTTTCCTGAGCAGATTTCATCAGAGAAATTTCCTTTCCACATTGTTTTACCCATGAGTCTGCTGGGACGGTCCTGAACTGCAGCCCTGTTTTCGGGGTCTGCTGGTACAATTTGGGGCTTAAGCCTAAGAGAGAATTAGAGAGTACAGTGGTAGGTGCCAGCCTCTGGGCTGACTCAGCCACTTCTCCATCCCTCCATGATCTCTGAATGCACTTCTCAAGCTGTGGACTGATTTACTGGTTAATCCTTCGGAGCCCCATGACAGTGAAAGCAAATTGACACACATCTAAGTTTTGCTCAAAGTTTTGGAAACACTACAAGCCTTTATTAGCAGCAGGAGAAATGCACACATCTAGACAAATATAATTATTTCTGATCCCTTTTTTCTGCCAACTTTTCATGAGAACCAGGAATGACTGCTGGGCTGAGACAGGCTTTTGGAAACGAGTTTTTGTGCAGCTGTGACTGATGTCTCACATCAGCATCTTTCATTTTGTAATGCAGCACAACTGAGCCCCCACTACCTGCTACAAAATACATCTGTCTTTTCCCTTGTCCAATCCTTTTTGTGCATCACTAAGATTTCCTTCCCTCTGTTCATCTCTTCAACAAGTCCTTTGAAAATCTATTACTACTTCTGTCCCTTGATATTAGTTGGGGATTTTCCATTCTTTTTTTTTTGCCACCTTTCAGGAGAGAACTTCAGTCAAACTGGTTGCCCTGCTCAGACAAGCTTTCTAGCATTCCCATAGCCTAGTCAAACACTGGGGATAACATAAAGTTAAGGTCCTTTTAACTGGCTGTTGTCTGAGGCTAAAGATCTAGTCAGGAAAGGCAAATAAATCTCAGTATTCAAGCTTTTAAAAATTTCCCTGGAGATAATAATTACATTGCTTTATAAAGTTAAAAAGAAACCATAGGCTGAAGCTGTTCCCAGGTTGTTTTGTACCACATAGCAGAGACCCATTAAAGGTGGGAAAGGCAGCAAAGGGCTCATCCTTTCAAAGTTCAGCAGCTTGCACCTAAGAATTGGCTGGCTCTGCCCACGTGTTGCCTTTCCATACGTGCTGTACAGAGACTAGTTTTTCCTGCCTCAAGTTTTCCCATCTTTTGTACATTGCCTGCACAGTTCTGCGTTACAAATTACTTCTCATTTTTGACAACAGTGTTTGGGCTTCATGGATGGGCAAAAAGAGGGATTGTGTTGCATCGGGTGAGTGCTTTGCTGTCTTTAGAGGTCACCCGTGGTATTTCTGCCCCAGCCCTTGCTATTTCCCATTTACTGCAGCAGCAAACTATTAGTAATCCGATGAGCCAACCAGACACCTGGCAAAACAAGGGTTAGTCAGGCTGAATTGATTACTCACAAATTTCCATGTGATTTACAAATCAAGGTTGCTCTTTTCCAATGAAAGAAGCAAAAATAATCAAGCAGAGAAAAAATATTAAAAGGAAGTTCAAATTCTATTTGGGGATTTTTTTATTTTTTTTTTAAATTAGTCTCCTGCAGATGGATCCCTTCCATGTGCCACAAAGCTGACAGTCACATCCAGCTGAGCTCTACTGGGCTTCAGCTGTCAGCACCGGAACAGTTACGTAGGCACAGAGGAAATAAAAAGGCCTGTCAGACTCTCCAGTAATGTTATGATCACTTTAACTTAGCAGTCCTTGACACTCATAGATAAGGACTGTAAGTTCTCTCGGTACTACAGAAATATTGACACAAAGAATATGTTTATGCCTGGCTGTGGCTCTGCAGGACAAGATGGAAACAACAACAGCAGTCTCAGGACTTAATTTCTTTGGCTTTGCAAGGGCATCTCTGCTGCAGGGCCAACTGTTTATTGATTTTTCTTTTTTTTTTTTTCTTTCACAGGTTTGGAAATTATGTTGTCTTTTCAAGTCAGAATCATAGGCCTAGGGGGAGATAAGTTGGAAGAAACTCATTTTAGGACTTAAATGTTAATGCTCCTTTGACTATTAAAGACAGTGGGGATCTGGGGAGAATTTCTGATTTTCTCCCGAGCTTTCTCTTCATTAATATAGTGAGAGAGAAAATGTCAGCTGACTTTCTGGCTGCATTTCTCTAGGCCATCTTTAACCAGGTCCAGCTCCAACCTCGGGTTTCCATGCTCTGCATTTTAATCTACTGGCAAAGCACCCACAAGCAGAGCTGTCTGTGCCTGCTGACATCATGAACATCCAAGGGAATCAGACCACCTTCTGCAGGGATAGGGGTGTGCTGAGTGTGTGATAGACAAGTTGTCCCGTCACTGCCTCCTCTGGAGAGATGAAGCACAAGAGCTGGGGCTCAGCTGTTTAAACCCCTGTCCTGAAGATGCACAGAAGCCAATGCCTTCGATGAGGCACACAAGGCTCACTGCAAGAGATTCAAGAGCACAGGGAAGAGCCTAGTCCAAGCTATCTCTCATGAAGATGACTCAGGGACAGGAGGTCTGTAAATGTAACAAAACCCACTGGCTCGCCTTGAGGAGATTCAGCTCCTATTTCTGCTAACCCAAGTTTAGGAAAGCAAGATAGACTGGAAGATGTACAGGAAGAACTGGGCCAGGATGAATGTTGGCTCCAGTTCAGGAGTGGATCTGTAATAAACTGTATTCCCCTGCCCTCTCCTGGAAGGAATACGCCAGAGCTGGGTGCTTTTGTGCAGGATATTTGTGTTGAGCACTCCGGGGAAGTGACTCAAGGTGGTGAGAGGAGATGGTAATTTTGAAGACAGTGTTTACAGGAATAAACAACTATGACCATATTGTGTCCATCGTGCACTGCCAACACCACATCTGCCAGAGAAACTGGCACACCTCGAGCGAATTTCCATGTTTTCAAGGAAGAGCTGCCTGCCTGTCTGGCCATTTGCATTGAATTGGGAAACAGAGAGGGTGACCCAACCGATGGAATTCAGAGCCTCTCTCTCACCTTAAATAGGAAACACAAAGCCTACATGAAAACCCCAGTAACCTTTGCTCAGGGAGCAGCAGAGCATTGCCAGGTCAGAAATGCAGCACCAGGGCACCGACAGACAGTGCTCCTGTGGGCACCAGGGCGGAACAGGCAAGTGGGACCCCATTGCTTGGACAGTGAATTGGTGAGAGCCCAGCAAGGAGGTTGACTCAACCTCTTTGGAGGTTCTAGAGTAGAGACAACACCAAAGTCCTCAAAATCAGGAAGATCCAGGTCTGGTGTCAGGTCCTGAACCTTCTGCTGTGATGTTACTGTTAACCCTCCAGACAGAGTTCAGTGACTATGATCCATTTACCTAGATTCACACACAGATATGTTAGGAGCTTTTGCAAAGCTTCTTGCTTTTCCAGAGTCAGAGGAACTACATTTTTTTTTCTGAACACTGAACAGCCAAAGCAATACTAGTTCTGTCCTACAAAGGACTGATTAGCAAATCGCTGCTGTTGAGATAATAATGGGAGCAATGAACCACAAGACCCAAATGTAGAAACTATAAATAAGTCTCTGGTTCAACAGTTACCGCACAAAACTATGGATCAGGACCTCTGGAAGTGCAGGATCAACCACATGTCCACTATATAACCTCGCAAGTGTCTCACATACTTCCAGGTTATTTTGCAGTTGTGTTCCACCAAGTCTTTCTAAACCCAGCAAAGAGTTATGCAAAGAGGTATCCCTCAACATGTCTGGTAGGTAGATCACTTCTGTCCAGCTGGGGTGCTCCCAGCCCAGAGGAGAATGAGACCATGCATTGCAGACAGGCTGTGAGCAAATGCTGGTGGGGACATTATCTTTTAAACCTTGACTAACTGCTCTGCCTTCATGATGGGGGAGTCTCTGAGAGCAAAACAAGCACTACACAATATCTTAAGCAGTTCCATAACTGGTTTCTTTCCCTACTCCACCCAAACTTAAGTCCCATTTTCTGGGTTTGAGGTACTTTCAGCACATTTCTTTACCCTCTCCTTCACCCTCTTATCAAAGAGATGAACTTCAATAAAGTTCAGTTCCAGCTGCCTTAAAAAGCGAGAAGGTTTGTATTTCCTACTTCAGTACAGGGGTTAAGAACAATGTGTCTGTTCAACACAGAAAGAGATGTTAAATGAAAGTTGAGTTATATCCCTCCTGTGACTAATGTTCTAGCTTGTTTTCTAAAGTTAATTTTTCATACGCTTTTTTTCCCCTTCTTGTTCTTTCTTACATTTGTCCAGACTCCCGTGTTCCTGAGGGACTAATTACCCACTCAGCAGTTACTCTGAAGTCCAATTGTAATAGCTGGCAAAACTCTGTTCTTCTATGCAAGCTTTTAAAATAATTCCTCAATTTATTTCAAACAGCACCACTCTCCAGAGCTTCTTCCTAATTTGGGTTGCCCTGAACTGAGATTCATTTCACTGCTGTTGAGAGCTGACTGCTTTGCTTGTCACAGGGTAAATACTTTCAGCAGAATAATTAATAATAAATAAACACTCAAGGTCCCCTCCAAACAACTGGATTGCTCATATAAAAAATTATCCATTGTGATGCAAGCCTCTGTTTTCTCATCTAATGCATCCTTAGTAACAAACTAAAACCACTGATTCAGACCTGGATTTTTCTTCTTCAAAATACAGATGTGATCATAGTGTTTTCATTCACACTTGTCAAAAAATTGGGGGGAAAATTACTCATACATCCTGTGATCTAAAGATGCCCATTTTCTATTTCTGTAGGTGTCTGGCAGTAAAATATTCACCCTTGCTGATTTCACAAGCAATAACAGAGAGTTAAATTCAGATTACTGGCTTATATTTTTTTCTCCACAAACACTGCTTGAGAGGAAACCATGTCCTTTCCCAATCCTGCTACTATTTAAATGTCTATATGGCCAGAAGAGACTCACCTCATCTCCTTGCTCTGCAGTTTCTCCACCTGTTCCCTAAGGATAATAATCTTGACAATATATAATCCTGAACAAACTGATGTTCATAGAACAGACTTCAACTGTCTGGTGAAGAATATATAGAAAAAAGATTATGAGAAAACTTTTTTTTCAGGACAACAGAGTTGTGCAAGCAGCACAGGGAATATAGCAGCTCTTATGGGAAGAACCTGTAATCTCTGAATGGAAGAGAACATCACATCTTATTTAGAGATTTAATTCTCCCATAACCTCTTCTTAATGACATGCTAATGCATTTTTTCCTAGAGAAAAGATATCTCTAAACATCTGCACATCACCCAGTCTTTGTCCAAGTGGACCTGGGATCCGTCTGCTGCAGAGGCTGATGCAGCAACAGCCCTCAGCTCTAAAGCCAATTTACCCCAATGATTGGGCAACATTTAGATATTTTTGCTTAGGCTTGCATTTAACAGTGACCATCCTGTGCATCATCTCTCTTATTATAGTGAAGCACTGATCATGCAAACGTGTCAGAGTTAGCTGAAGTTCATTCTGGTGATTTCCTTTGGATTTCTTGTCTAAATATCACAGTCCCTGAGGTAAATACTGGCCAATTTCTGCCCTGCAAAGTGTGAAGCATTGCCATGCCAGCCCTTCTCCTCACAGCCTTCTTAAGACAACCAGTCAAGAAAACTACTTTTGCTTTTACACCTAGAAATAAACTACCAAAAGAAGACAGAAAGGATGTTGTTTCTGAGATGTCAAATTTTTCACTTCTAGCATGCAAAATCTAGTATAATCACAAGTATAAGTTATTTGCTGATGGGACCCACAGCAAACCAACACAGCAGCACCACTACTAACCTGAAGTTTCACTGGTGGGCTCAGCAGAGGCTAAAGAAATCAATTGCAAACTCTGAATCTTTTTGTCAAAATTGATCTGGTAATTAAATATTTACTTTCAAGACTTGTCTCAGTCCTATTTCCAGCTCAAAATTAGAGATTTTTGAGAAATACCTTACCTCTTCACCTACATGCTAAAAACCAATCTCTTCCATTTTTGTAAGGCTAGCAATTTTTTTAATACAATTTTCTACATCTTATATTTTTTCACTTCATGAGCCATCAAAAATGTTCCTATTAATGTAGCAGTCTCACTTTCACTTTCCCCAGGGCAAGTCTCTGGGAGCAGCTACCACCAGCAGCCCTGAACTGCCTAAAGGAGAGGATGCTGTGCACAGCCCCAGGCATGCTGGAACTCCTCCTGCTGGATTGACAACTTGGAAAATCCCAGTATTTCCAAAATCCAAACTTGGGAGCTGTTCTTAATCTGTCATCAGCTTTTTAAGAAGAACCTAAGAACTGTCTGGGCATTCATAGAAAAATTGAAAACGTCAGATGCTCCTTCCTTCCCCCTGACCTATGTGCAGAGCTGTCAAAATGGACCGTGGCTTGGGCCAGCACACTGTTGAGAGGATCAGAAACAGCATTTCACCAATCTTGGGCTGGATTCAGCCCACTTCAGACTGGGTCTGGCAGATGTGAAATGTCAGCAGCCACTTCACCAACGGGTAGGTCCAGCGGGGCACAGGCAATGCTTGCAGTGGTGCCGGGAGGTCACAATGAATCACATCCTGCTGAGCAGCACAGGGTGCTTCCCAACCTGCCTGCCCTGCCACAGCCCCTAGGGAGTGCAGAGGCTGATGTGCCTCAGGGAAGTCCTGCCCCAAGGATGTGCCAGTCTCTTCCTTCCCTGCAGCACTGGGAAACCTCCCCTGAGGCAAACAATCAGGTGTAGCAGTGTGTGTCACCCTATTTCACCACGGCTTGTTGGGTACAAGCGGAAGCCGCTGTTGCTCTTGCCTTCTCACAAGCATCCAAAATAGCTGCTTATAGGTAACTACTCCTATCCTCCTAACCAGTGCCACAGAGATGAAAGACAAGCCACATCAGGGATTTACTGGCACCCCCTACTGTGCTGCCTGCTGCAGCTCCATGATAAATGGCATTTGCTTGTGCCAGCCAGTATCCCAAGAACAGGAAAAAGGCTGCGAGTTTGACAGTATTTTATCTGCTTATGGGTCGACAATGGAGGATCCTCCTTTTAAAAATCAACTCCCACTTGCTTTCAGCCAGAGGCTTCTGGAGCAGCAGGAATTTGCAAGGAAGAAGGGCCAGGTGTGTAAGCAGATCTCCACCACGCAAAGTGGCAGAGGGGCCGCCTGTGCTGCCAGTCGGTGACCCATTAACCACCCTGCGCGGGGACAAACTCACGCGCAGCTGCGGCAGTGGCACATGGCCAGCCCGGGCCCTGCCAGCCCAGAGAAGAGGGACAGTATTGCAGCCTTTGACGTCATTCCAGAGGGATCAAGCTCAGACATCTGTCCCAGTCAGAGATTGCGCATGGCCCCCCCAGAGAACAGACACATTGTGCAATGCCAAAACAGACTTTACCAAGGAATCGGGCACATCCATGCCTGACAGCAACGCAGCTCAGCGCCGTCAGGATCAGCCTTGAGTGGGTAGGAACGGCAAGAGTTTGGCAAAAAAAATGATGAAAGTCTGCTCAAAAAGCTGTTTAATAATTTGCCTTCAGACAAAAACATTTTAAAATAGAGGAGAGTCACTGTGCAGCAGCAAAATGATGGCAAAAAACCCCTGTTTACCTTCACAAGCAGAGCTGTTTGCATAGGGTATAGGAGAGGGTTTCTTGGATTTTTTCTTTTTTTGGGGGCATTACCTAGTACAAATGGGCTTTGAAAAGAGAAATAAAGGATACAAATATTCCAATATCAAATATCAGTTAGCATGAGTGTGTGGAGATGTTTAGGTCTTCTCTGGGTAAAAGAATCAATGAAAATTCATGGGAAAGCCAGAAGATAGTGATGCTTTTGGAGATGGTGGGAGGGAGAGAAATCAGAGCACACAAAAAGGCTCCAAGGCAGCCAAAGGAACTGGACACGGGCAGGAACACAGAAAGCCCCAGGCCACTTGACTGGATGCTTGGGGCAAATGTTTCAACGCTGAACTCACACGTGGGATGTCACCTCCAAGGAGAACACGAAGGGCCAACATTTCTGTCCAGGCAATAGAAGATGAGCAATGGAGGGACCACTGGGCTCAAAGGTGGGCCAAAGAATCAAGAGTTGGAGGTTTTTCAGAAAAGGAATGAGTTCTGTTTTTCCCATAAAGGGCTGAACAGAGCTGCTGGTGGATCTGCAGCCTGTCAGGGCAGAGCCGGACCAAGTCCAGGCATCCCGGCTGAGGCTCAGCTGTGCCATGGCTTTGCTGCAAACCAGCGATGGGAAGGTGTCCCAGTCATCAGAGCCCAGTGGGTGCAATGAATCCTCGTAAAAATACAAGGCAGAAGAAAAGCTTCAGCAACCCAGAACAAGAAGTGCAGAAAGCAATAAAAATGCTGAAAGAAATTGTCTTGAGCAGAGGCTCCTGAGCCACACTGGAAGGTAGCCTCTGTGTGGGACAGGGCCAGCCTGAGGAGTTGGCAGTTCTCGACCCTCTTTTGGAGCCCACTGAGACCCAGACAGGAGACAAAAAAATTTTGTCAGCTCAACTACTGCCGCCTCCTCCTCCCTCACACCCACTTTCGAGAGGAAAATGTGCCAGGAACCTTCTTTGGCTGCCTTCAAGCCCACAGACCCGCAGAAGAGCCACGTGGGCTGCTTTGAGGGGCCGTCTTGAACAGCCACACTTTAATGGAGCTGCAGGATTTACCTCCTGAAACGAGATCAAACTGTGACCCAGGATGAGCGTAGCCCTAAGTCGCAGGTCTAACATAGTGTATGGGGAGTGGGAGGTAAATCAGGCAAACTGCTGGAGGTTCACTGGGCTTGGCTCATTGCAATGCTATATATTCAGAGAAACTTAAAACAGCTTAGATGTATTGTAGCAGTAGAACTCCTTGCTTCACCATTTAACAGTGTCAAAGGCAGAAAGTTTTTTACAAGATGCCAGAAAAAGTATCAAGAAAATAAAAAGAGCCTTTTAACTAGTCCCTTGAGAATGTTTTAGCCATAGGCCAGGCTAAGAAAGCACCGAAAGGTCTACGGGAAACTAAATACGTGGATAACAAATCTAAACACCCTTACTTTACAAGACCCTTTCCCACAGCCACTGCTGAGCTGAATAGCCTGAACAAGCTCCATTAGATTTTATCTGGGAACTGGCAAAAGGGGTTCAATCTGAAAGACAGGAACCAGATGTTTTCCCTTCAGTGTACAGTCTAGGGAAATTTGGGTCGATAAATTTTAGCTCATGTAATACACACACGTGGCAGACCATTGGAGAGGGTACAGCATGGCAAGTGTTTTCAGCCTGTTTTCCATACCTGGATGGTGTCCTGCTGCTGTATCTAAAAGGTTCATAGTAAGACAGAGTCTGCCAATGTCAGCTGGAACCAAAGCTGTCTCAAACCCAGGTAATTTGCCTTGGATACACTGCTGCTGACAGGGGGAAAAGCCATGAGCAGGCAGGGAGCAGGGTCCCTGCTGAGTCAGCCAGTGCCCAGGGCCCCCCTGAGCTGCTCCTAGGATACTGGGCTGACCAGGTTTGCCAATATTGCACAACCCCTGGGGAGATGGGGTGACGAGGGAAAACCGTTGCACTGGGCACCTGAATGCATCTGAGCCTTTCAGCAGCCTCCCAGTATTGCAAAATCCACACTCATATAATATGCAAGTGGTAGGGTTTCTAATTTAGAATCTGCATTGGAACAAGAACAGAGAAGGCATTAAAGGGTACTGGCTTAACCTGGCACAAGTCTGCATTCAGCCAGGTAAGACTGTTGCCATACCCGAAAGAAACTCCCTTCAGAGGCTCTGAGCACCATTTTCCCCATTTTCCACAGGGAAAAGTCTGAGGTCAGGACACACCTTACATCTCTGGGGCATAGTTAGCAGCCACAAAGAACAACTCAAGGAGCAATCATAAACCTGCCCCCAGCCCAAATGCAGCAACGCTGATGCTCTCTCCAGACAGCTCAGCTGCAAACACGGCTCTGGGGGACCACAAGGGAATGGCTGCTCCAGTGGGAGCTGTACCCAACACAGAGGAGAGCCCTGCAGAAGTGGGGATGAGCTGCAGGGATACAGGCTGTGGAGTCTGTAGTGGGAGTTTGTGTCCTGTTGGAAGAAAATGGGCAGAATCTGAACCAGAACCTGCCTGAGAGCGAAAACGGGATGGGCAGCAGAGCACAGCAGAGGCTTGGAGGGCAGCAAAATTGGAGTGGGGGCTGAGAGAGGGAGATGCTGGCAGAACGTGGGAGGGAAGCACTAGGAAACAAGTTTCCATTAACTTCACCTCCTAACCTCTAAATGTCTAAAAATCAGCCATCATTCAGTGTGTGAGCCATTCAATTGTGGCTGTCAGTAGTCAGCAAGACACATCTAGAAGGAAGACAGGCACTGAGAGCTCAGCACAACAAGAACCGAGTCAGAGGAGCTACTTACCTGAGCCATCAGTCCTGGGAGATGCCTACCTGCAGCTGAGCTACAGGAAAAAAACGATTTTCCTACAGGCTAAAGAGACCCATGGGAATCAGGTGTCGTTTAGTTATGACAGCATTCCTACCTAGGAAGAGAAAGCAGCCAAAAAAAGCAGTTATATTAGATCAGTATTGGCAGCACTGCTGAGAGAAACAGCCCAGGGGAGGAAGAGCATTTTTTGGGCAGGGTCCTGGCTACTCAAAAAGGGGCTGGGGACTGTGAATATTTCAAGTGCGATGAACTCAGTATCACAGGAAAAGGACCTTTACCCTGCCTTGGGAAAGGGGGTCACCTGTCAGAAATACCCACCTCCTCCACCAAAGGCGGCACCCTCGGGAGCTATTTCCACCTGCAAGTGGTGATGGGGTAAGTGATCTGCAGGTTTTTTTCAGGTGAGAGGCCTTTGAGTTAACAGCAAATACAAGCCCACTGTGTTAAATGAACTTTATTCCATTTACAAAACAATATGAGCTCCTCACACTGCCACTGAGTCGCTGCATCTGTCAGGTCAAACTGTGTCAAAAGGTCTCTGACTCACTTCTTGCATCAGACCTGTAAGAAAACGAATCAGGGATGATCTTTAATATCTCAATCAGCCCATAATCCTCCATAGATCTCCAGCCTAAATTCATCTCTCTCTGGTAATCTCTTTGGGAGCCAAATTTGAGGCTAATTCTGTGCCTCATTCAGTGCAAGTAGGGTGTGGGGAATGACAATAGTTATCACTCAAGGAGGTCAGCGAAGGAAAAAGGGGTTAAGGGATACGCTCTGGGATTTAAGGGATACTGGAAGCCAGAGCATGTTGTATTTAGATGGGAGTGCTGGTGCTCAGGAAAGCGTCACAGGACACATCTCAACAAGGATTGCCAGACCTGTGATGGACTTGGTGAGCCCATTGAGGAAACAGAATCCAGCCCTGATGGAGAGGGAGGAAATTGGGGGTGTGGGAGTGAAGGAAGTAACAGGACCCTGGGGGTGGAGTGTGAGCAAAGCAGTAGGAAACGTCCAGGGCTTGTAGTTGTGCAGAGGGAGCCTCTGCCCACGGCAGGGGACTGGAGAAGGGAGGACAGGGAACAGTGGAAGAGCCGCATTGCTTGAGCAATGCCTTTGCCTGATCTCTCAAGAACTGGAGACTAGGATGAGACCAAGGAACTGCCAATCTGGAACAGAGCAGAGGTGCCTGCAGTCAAGTACCTGGCTTCCAGCAGAGCTCAGAATTGGATGCTTTAGGGGAAAATCTTTGGTATCATCCCAGTTCCAGGAGGAGTGCAATACACCGAGTGTTTGCTCCCTTTGAGATAGCTACAGAATCGTGGCAGGGCAGACAGGCTATTCATAAGCATATCAGGTGTCAGCTGAGCTCTTTGCACTTGCTACAGATCATACATCAAGTCTAATGAGAAGGAATACAGGCTGAGGGGAACAAATGAGCACAGGTTAACAAAGAGGTATCCTCTTAATACAATACGTATGGGGAAGAACAGCAGCTGGCCCTGTGCACAGCACTGCTACATGGCCTTTGAAAGCTGAGCAAGATCACTTTACTGGCAACATGGTGAGAAGGAAGGGCTGAGAATGCTGTTTGTGACGATGGTTCTGCATTATTAGGCAGAATTGTTTTTACCAGAAAAAAACCTGTATCCAAACCTATTCATAGAAGTTTCATTATGCTATCTTATAAGGACATGTTGTGCCTAACAAAATAATAAGCCACCAGAAGGGTTAACTCTTTCTCTTTCCAAATCCTCTATGAGAGAGCTAGAACACAGATTTAAGAACAGACAAGAGATCATAGTTGTTTCAATTAATGTTTCAGCTAGCATCTGCTCTTTTTAATTAGTTGAAGTCTGGTGTCGTCTGGAGACAGAACTGCTGAGTAGAACTCTGCAGGCTTCCTTTCTGCTTAGCCAGCTATTCTGGTCCCTCTTGGTCCCTCTTGGTCTTTAGAAGCTTCTTCTCCATTTCAAAAAGGCCAGAGCTTGTTGTGCACTGACACTCTGTGCCCACAGACCTTGTATACATTTCACTGCAATAGGTTTCAAATCTGTGTTTCCCCCTAGAGGGAAAACTGACAGAGGAAGATGCCTTACAGATGTCCCCTCCCAGACATGTGTCTGTGCATTACTTCACTTATCAAAACACAGTTTTCTTCCACAAACAGGCATTGTCATAGAGTAGATGCAGGTGGATGGAGAAGGGTTCCCCAGGACCTGTTAACCTTCCTGTTTTGCTGGAAGCTCGCTGATCCTTCACCTCACTCTTTGTAACATGACCTTTGAGGATCTGAGTGTTTCAATTACACACAGATGAATAATTTACAAGTCACAGTTGTTGTAATAAACAAGTTCTTCTGCTCTGTCCAAACACTCAACATCTAACATTAAATTTCCCTCAATTTGCAAAAACCTCCAGGACTTAAACAGCACTCAAAAATGTTTGGAGGAGAAGCTGATGAGGGAAGAGCAGGGTGGCATTTCACAGCAGCAAACAGCACTGGCAGCAAGTACCCCTCTTATCTCCAAGCAGGGCATTGACCTGTTGTACAAACTCCAGGTAGGAAAGCCACTGGTAAAGCAACTCCAGATGTAATATTTACCCAAGAGGAGACATTTCAATGGAAAACAAGCCACAGGATCTGCTGACATCCTGGTAGGGAGAACAGCGGTCATTCACACAGGTGCTATTCCCTCACAGACGAGGGAATAGGAATGGGATGTGGAATTGCCAAGCGTTTCTAAGTAATAAAGCTGTTGTTTCATGAGGAACATGTTTGTGCTGTCCATGATTCCAGCTAAACAGATGTAAAATGTGGATTTGGTTATTGTCCCACCAGAGATCCACCAGCAGAATCACTTTGTTTCCTTGTGCCCTGGTATTCCATACTTCAAATAAAGATGCAAACAGGCAAATCCTGCAAGAAAACAGCCAGGCTGGCACTAAGCATTCCTGAACCACTGCACCTGGTACCCAGTGATGCCTCATTCTCTGGCAAAGGGAAGTGGATCCCATGAGCTACCTGGGGAACAAGAGCCACAGTTTTGAATTACAGATAATAGTTCCTATACAAGATTCTCTGAAGAATAAGATAGACAGGATCGAAACAGCTCAGGAGCAAAGCACATAACAGGGCTGGTTTTATCTTTAATCCATTCCACATGAGCAGAAAGAGTTTGGAGCCATGAAGCATGTGCTTCCTTTGCAGCTCAACCCATAACTTTACTAATCCTTTTTGCTCTGCTCCATAAGCCTTTGTTGAAGGAAATTTGTGTGCAGGACTTGCAGGATCAGCCTGTCTTACCGGCTGTGGCTTCATTATCTTCCTAAGGTGACCAAAACATAGGCTGTCATTGAAAGGGGCAATTCCAACAGCCCCAAGCCCACATGTCCCTCTTCCTCAAGCCATCACAATGACCATAATAAAAAGGGATCTTTTCCTCAGGCAGGGTATTTTTCAGCTGGATCAGTTCCCATGCAGTCACAGCAGTTGACGTTTTGCCACAAGGCAAGGGCCAGGAAAAAGGCTGGAACTGTGCCTCAAGAGCTTAATGCAAAATCATGAAGTTAAAGCCTCAGGTTCCTGGGTCATTTGTCCCTGCAAACAGCCTGGATTTATAGTCCAGCTTAGGAAAGTCTCCTTGGCTGCAGCTTTGTGGCTCTCTTTACAATGGGCCAAATGCAAACCCCTAGGTCCCCAAAGTACGGAGCTCTGAGCGAAGTCTGGAACTAGTTACAGTTCCTAGTTGGGGGTCAGGCCCAAGTGGTTATTCAGTACTGGCCTTGAAATTGCAGCCATATAATTCATTTGTATTCTCATCAGAGCAAATCAGTGGGGTCACCCCACTGAGCCCAGGCTCAGCCTCCCAGATCTCACTCTCCATTGTCTGGATCCATCCTTAGAAGTTTTCAAATGAGCTGGACAAGGCCTTGAGCAGCCTGACATGGCTTCGAAGTTACCCCTGCTTCGACCAGGAGGCTGGACTAGAGACCTCCAGAGATCCCTCCCCAATGCCATTATTCTGAGATTCTTTCATCTTCCACTGCACCTGCATCAGGCTCTGCCACACCACCACCACCAAGCAGTCCCCACACTGACTGAGCCACATGTCAGGGAGCCCAAGTCAGCTGGCTCTTCATGGCCTTGGCTGCATTAGCCCGGGAGCTGGAGCAAAGCACAGACCTTATCTGTGTGCAATTGTCTCAGCACACATTAGAATAAGCTTTACATTGCAAAAGAAACTGTCCCAGACCTGGCTGGGATCCCAAGGTGAACACTGCAGAACGTTTTCTCTTCTTCCCAGCAGGAAGAAGTCTGCATCCTCAGCAAGAACAAGTGTGAAATACAAATCACTGAGCACTTGCTGCTTGTTGTCCAAGTCATTACACAGCGCAGGAGTACCCACAGTGAAAGGATAGATGACAGGGGCTGTCTTGTCACTTCTGTGTGACCCTTCAGAGATTTTAGCAGTTTTCATCCACTAGATTGAAATCTAAGCAGTTGAAAGAATACCACACATTCATTTCAGATGAGACATCCCAGGAATACACTGGGGCTGGGCATGAGTGGTAGCAAACAAAAACCTGAGTGGGTTCTACTCCATCAGCTTGTTTGCAAAGGTGGGAGCTGAGCTCACAGGTCTTCTTTCAGAGCCCCGCTCTGGAGTCACTTCTCCTTCAACCCAGAGGATGGACCAGGGTTTCTTGGTGCTCGTCAAGCCTGGAGACCTCATCTATAAGGTGAAAGGGGCGAGAGTGGGACAGAGCCAAATCCCCAGTCCCGGCAGTACAGGGCTGCTGCCATCTCGTGGCTGCCTCTGGACATGCAAGGATTACCGGGGACAACTTCCCAGCTGGAAAATTTTCCATTGAGATAAAATCCTTCCCGGAAATAAGCTTCACCTGGAGAGCAGGGGGTAAACAACAGTCCCAGTTGTTAGAGCCTGTGGGGCCATAGCACTTGGGTACCACAGCTTTGCTGTTCCTGGGAGGTCTAATGCTCACCTTCAATAGCTGCTCACCTGGTTTGGGATGGCTCCACCCCAAGCTGTAGTGATGCTTTTTACATCCGGCCAGCACTTCCCTGTACCCTATGACCTAAGGAGACAGGAGACATCCCTGTTGCTGTTGAGAGGCCCTGGATTTGCTGTGCTGATGCAGCAGTCAATTTGTGCAGCCGTTCAGCCTGGCCTTCACGATGGTTTGGTGCTGGGAAGGGAGATGATCTGCAGGGAGACATGCTGGGGTCAGATGGGATGGATATGGTATCAAGTACTGTTTCTTTTGGCATCTTTTCATTGACCTGTGGTGCTGATGGAGGGATTTATAGTCTGAATAAGGTAAAAATGGAGGAGAACCACACGGTCACTCTTTCTTCCCCTTTCAGCCTCCCTGCAGAGCTCAGCAGCCTGCACAGAACTCAACATAAGTGTGAGAGCAGCCACATATTCTCCATGGGATCTCCAAAACTATCTACTTCCCCCCAGGCAGGAGACAGGCAGGAGAAGAGTGTCCCAGAGAGACCCAGCAGCAGAAAAACTTCTACTGATAGCTCACCAGAGACCATACTGAAGCAGAGAGCTGGCTGCACTGCCTTCAGCAGAGCTCTTGCAGGTGTTGTCTTGTGGACACTCACTTGAGGATACCTTCTTCTGCATTGTCTTTAATCATGGGAATAGGCTCCAACTTCCTCTTCTCCCTCCTGGGGTTCTCCAGGTTCTGCAGTTGCACAATTCACAGGGAAAGAGCAGAACAAGAGCTCCAGGGAAAGAAAAATCTGCCAATCCCTTTGGTGTTTCTGTGGTGTTTGCTGGTGGCTGCCAGGCTTTTCTCTCTGGCACATATTGTGGCTCACATCACAGAAACTAAAGTGAAATACTGAAATAAATGAGTCCCCTTGAGAACACTCTGGGCAATGGGGAGATGACTGCTCAGTGACCTGTGCAGCATCCTGGGTACACGGGGAATTTCCTGTAATGATAAGACTACAAAGGAATATTTATTTATCTAGATACTTATTCGGCTTTCATCTCTGTCAGTATTTCTCAATCAGCCATTTCAAAATGTTTTGCCATCACTAATTAACCCTCACAGCACCTCTGTAGTAGAATCAGCATCCCCGCATGCCCATGGGGTGACCGAATGGAGAAGTAATCCCTTCATGAAAAAACTGAGCAAAGAAATTATGATATCTTGAAATCCTAATCCTGTGCCCTAACAAAATCACCCCCTACAAGTCCCAAAGTCTCAGACATCCTGTTGGAAACATAAGCAGCCACCTGCCTTTCTTACCATGCCAACTGCCTGACTTTCTCAGCTGGGCACCGAGGAAGCACTGTCCAAACATTTAACAATCCCAAAAACTGGGGTGCCCTGAAGTGCCACTACAGAACCCAGAAACCCTTAAGGACCTGCAGGACTGGTCAGCTGCACAGCCTGTGCCAGCAGGCAGATTTTTCCCATGATGTTGCACATGCTATTTATTCCATTCATTAACCAAGTTAATGGTGGCTAAGAATAGACCCCAGATGTCCTTCTGGCCTTAAAAACTTCTTTGCCCTCAAGGAAACACAAAGCCTAAGTGGGTCATGGCATGTGTAGGACACAAATAGTGAACCCAAGCTATGAAGAGCTTGCACATTTCCAAGAATTCACAAAATGCATCTCAGCTTTTCAATAACCTCTGTTCCACTTCTGGGAAATAAGTGGTTAGCAAGGATAGTTCAGAACAGAGCAATGGATATATAAATGTATAATTCATTGATATAGAGATTATGCCAGACAGAGACAGAGCTGTTCAAATGTCTTCAGTTTCTGTTGTCTATTTCTGTGATGTTACCACTGCAGCAAACTCTCAATTCTGTAATAAACTGGTATTTCTGAACAAAAGCCATTTCATATTATGCCTTTAGAAAAACGCATCTTTAGTACAATTTAGTCCTGATTTTTATTTTGGTTTTGGTAATAGAAATTATTCTATAGTGTCATTTTTTATACATATTCCCTGATACATTTGGGAAATTTCCCAAAACATACTAAAGATAGCACTGTGGTTTTCTGCATCACTGCTCAAAATCAAAGCATTCATGGGCAGAATAAAGAAAAATTTCTTCCTATATAAGCATTTTTCTTCTGTTGCCTGAATCCAGTCTCTTGATAATCAGCAATTAGAGAAAAGAACTATAACAATCAAATGGGAGTTTGCACTTACAGTAATTCAAGCTATTTATTGCACAAGTTATTCAGATACAGAAAGCTGTTTGAAAACCTGTCAGTAAATGAAAGAAGCTGCTATTTCTGAAAGCTGAAATTGTATTAATAGAGATTCTAAAGAGTCTAAAGAAGAACACAGTCCATTTGGAATTGATTTGGTCTTCTGAGAAACCAGAAAGAGTAAATAGGGGCATTTAAGGATCTTCCCCTCTGTGAAAATGTATCACTCTTTTTCAACTGATATCCAGTCTCCAAACTGTGACTGTTCACACTTTACAAGCAGAAAGACCAAGGCAGAGGCTAGGAAATGATAAACTATGATCGTTTCCACAACCAGGGGCTCCAGCTCTCATTTCCTTAACCCTTTGCTTGCAGACATGGAGCTAAATACTCAATTCCTGGGCCTCAGGGACAGAAATAGTCATAGAATAGAATCACAAGATCATTACGGTTGGAAAAGACCTTCAAGATTATCGAGTCCAAACATTGACCAAACACCACCACACCAACTGAACCACAGCACTAAGTGCCATGTTGAACACTTTCAGGGATGGTGATTCCACCACTTCCCTGGGCAGCCCGTTCCAATGCCTGACCACCCTTTCAGTGAAGAAATTCTTTCTGAGATGAATAATGGATAGAAAACCCAGCAAGCCCAGGGGGACCTCTCACAACACAGCATTTTCCTTCATTTTCCAAGGGAGTTCAAACCAACATCTGATTTGAACTCCAGCAAGCTGCCTGCTCAGAACACCTGCTCATGTGTCTGCATTGCAGCCAGACATCCTGGGAGTGTCCAGGGACAGGTTGGACGGGGCTTGGAGCAACCTGGTCTAGTGGAAGATGTGCCTGCTCATGGCAGGGGGTTGGAACCAGAGGATCTTTAATGTCCGTTCCAACCCAAACCGTTCAATGATTCCACGACCCCTCCCGTGCCTGTGTGCTGTCGGCTGCCGCCTGGCAACGGGAGCGCGGGTTTCCATGGAACCGCAAACAGAGCCGGCGGCGCCTCTGCCCGTCCCGCTCCCGCCCCGCTCCGACCGCGGCTTCCCGGGGAGAGGAGCCCGCAGGACCCCTCCTTTGGGTGAGAAACCAAAAAATACAGGGGAGGGGCAATCGCAGCAACTTCTTTGCAGTTTGTGACATGAGATACAGTGTCTCAGTCGGACTAGCGCAGGTGCTGGCCCGTGTCCTCGAGAAACCACACGCACTCACCGCCTGCTTCTCCATGGATGGTGGGGGGGTGTGCCAGGGACAGATGTGTCCCATCCACACACCCACCTGTGTGACACGACCTGCTCTGCAGCGATGGTGTCATCTAAATCATCTGAGTGTATAAAACACACTCACCCAATGCTTTGGGAACATGGTGGATGGATTTACTGCATTATTTTTTAGAACTATCTGCATGTTTACTTTGGCATTTTAGATTTTTTTTTCTTGGTTTTTTTTTTTTTTTTTTTTTTTTTTTGCACAGCAGCTTGATGCAAGGGAAAAACACTGAATAAAGGTTTTGGTATATTAAAACCATGAATGCCTTATCTATTGATTCCCATGCTACTGGCCACTGGTATGTAGCTACTGGAACATAAAAATGTCAGAGGAACTAATATATGCCAAATGATTCTAGCAATAAAGCATTTTTATTTGCATTATTGAGCTTAATAATTATAGTTAGCACAGCTAGTGCTTCTGTAGCTTTTGGCATTATTTCCAAAGTGATGTGCAAAAAAACCTATTAAAAACCAAAACAACCTCAGACTAAAAGTACCTTAATAAAATTAATATTTATAAGTTAATCTTAAAAACGGTTTCCTACATTTAGCTAAAATTATATTATAAAGCACTTTTTATCTCTGAGGATTGCACTGATAATTATTTGCCATATGCCAGTATCCTCTGTCTAATCCTGCTTTTCAGTCTTATTCCCTGTAGCAGGAATTTAAATCAACCACAGGAACAAGAAAAGTTTTATGAGAAGGGTTTCAGATCAGAGAAATCAAGGTGTGCACTGAGGGTGGAGCCTCCAGGTCTTTGCTGCAACTGCTCTGCAGGTTTCACAAACTCTATTGGACCGAATGCCTCAGGTGTTTGACTGCCTTCCCACCCCTGCCCTGGTGGGGCTTTCTCCAAAACTCACATCATCAGCAGGGGTGATGTTGTTCCAGGATGTAGATGGGAGACCCCTAGAGAAAAATATCCCCTTACATTAAGCAAAGTTCAGAGAGACTTGAAATCTGAGTAACCAGTCAAGGAGGCTTTTGGAAAAAGTACTTCAAGAACTGAAAAGGAGAGAGAAAACATTTGGGATATATTCAAACAGCCTAAATTCTATCTCAGCCTCTGTGTCTCACCAGCAGTGAAAGTTTGACACCTCCAAAGAATTGGATACTAATTGGGCAGCTGCAGAAACACAGCCAATAGGAAACACAAAGCACCAAGGACGTACACAGAAAATAGGCCAGATGAGTTTAGCTCAATATACATAAAAACTGGAGGCTGTTCAGAGCAAAAACTGATGCTTTAAAATAGCCTTAAAACTAGTGCAAGAGGAAGAAGATATTTTCTACAGTTCTTATATCAGTGCAGATCAGGAATGGTGCCAGCAGCAGAATTGCATCAATTGAACTAATACCTCACTGGGCCCAGCTCGCTGCCTTTGGTGATTAAAGGATAACTTTAACAATGGTCTATCTGTGCTTTGCAAATGAGATCATTTCAATTATGCCTTTTCCCTTAGGACCCATAGCAAAACTACAAAAGAGACTGGAGTCAGAGAACAAAAAACTAACCTTCACCAATTTGCCAACCTAAAAGGAAACACAACGGAGTTCATACAACATGTCTGTGCTGTCCAACAATCATTCTGCCTCATCGCAAGAAATCCACAATGCTGAAACAATTACTGGTAAGAGCTTTAAGGAGTAAAAAATGTAGCTTGTGAACTAGTGACAGGAGAATGAAAAAGCATGGGTGTGGGTCTGAACTGGTGACTGGGTGGAAAAAGAGATGAGGTACTTGGGTTGCTTGTTACCTCCAAAGTGTTTTGTCATTCATTTCCCTTCAGTGTGTGTGTAAGGAAGACTGTGTTTTACCCGACTTTCACATAAGCCAGGGATGAGCATCTCCTTTGGGGGTCAGAGCACAAATGTTTTGCAGTTTAATGAAGCTTTTTGTTAATTCCTACAGACATTAAAGGCTCAGTGGTTAAGATCCAGAAAGCCCCTAGGCCTACCACTGCTGTAAAACTTACCACATCAGTTACTGGCAGGTCCCAACTGATTGACTTGTTTATGGTTTTCTTTGGGCCAGGGTCAAGGACACCATCTCAACACACAGCATCAACATCTAAAAGTCTCTCTTCCAGCCCTGCAATGGAAACCCGCCTTGTGCTGTCAGGTAAGGACACAATGCTCCGGCAGCCTTCCCTTGTTCAGTCAAAGGAGAGGCCTGTAGTCAAATTCTTCTGCCCACAAACAGATGAGGTGGGTAAAACAGCTGCAGACCTACAAAAATCCCTGTCTGAAATCCTCAGCTGATCATTAGATATGGTCAAGTGACATAAACCATACAGAGGTCTCAGTTATATCGGTGGATTCTCATAAGCCCTATCCGGCTCCCTGCTCCAGCACCATTAGACACCTGCAGCTGGGAGCACAGCTGCCCACCCTCCAGGCGTGATGCAGCAGATCACACTCCCTTTGCACTGAGTCCTGATATTCTGCTTCACGTCTTCTACATCCTCATCCATTTGTTTTTTGCAGAAAGCTCTGACGAGGATGAAGAAAACCCAACGAAAAATCCGTTTACAATCCCATCAGATGCTGATATTTTTGCACTAAGGGACAAGGAAATCAAAAAGGCAAAGGCGGTGTGTATACATGCTCTAGGCCAATGTATTTAACAAGCACCTACTAGGGCAGGCAACCAACCAATGAGTACCAAATTTTAGTGCATGAGAGATCAAAAGATCACTTCATGAGAAACCTGGGGATGTTCAGCCCAGAGAGGAAAAGGCTCTGGGAGACCTGACTGCAGTCTTTCAGTACTCAGAGGGTGCTTATCAAAAAAAGAACAGCAACTTTTTACAGAAACAGATAGTGAAAGAACCAGGGGGAATTATTTTAAACCTAAAGAGAAGAGATATAGATTAGATGTGAGGAAGAAATTCTTTACTCAGAGGGTAGTGAGGCACTGGAACAGGTTGCTCAAAGCTGTGGCTGCGCCATCCCTGGAAGTGTCCAAGGCCAGGTTGGATGGGGCTTTGAGCAAGCTGGTCTAGTGGAAGGTGTCCCTGCCCATGGCAGAGGTGTTGGAACTAGTTTATCTTTAAGGTCCCTTCCAAGCCAAGTCATTCTGTGATTCTCTGGTCTGACTGTTGCACATGGTCACACAGCCTGGCAGCAGTGTGGAAAGAAGCAAGAGGTCTTTGTTTCTAAAGCACAGTGGGAGGGATCCAAACAAGCTTTAGCAAGGCCTCCTCACCTCACACTGATGACTGATACAGTCTGGTTCTTGCTTGGGTTGAAGGTCACTATATAAGTACAGGGAGGAACTTGGGAAGAAGTGCACTAAGGGTGTCTGCTGAGGGATGTCCTCAGCATAACCCATGGCCAAACTGTGCAGACAGCAATGAATTACACTTCAGTCCATAAGAAAACACTGAGCAGGAACAACCTTTTGTCCTCCAGAAAGGTCTAGAGTGGGTTTGAAAAGATCCTCTCAATCTGAACTTGGTGGTTTATGTGCCATTGGGAAAATTGGACTGACTGGTTAAGTGTGGGCTGTCCTGTTGTTCCCTTTAACTAGGGGACTTATAGGATGAATCTCAGAAAATTTCCATTCACTCAGAGGAATAATCCAGGAAGGAAAAATGAGGACACTGAGTAGGTACAAATTAGCACAGCTGGTGGACGGATGCAGAATACAAATCAACATACTAATGAGAACAAGAGCTAAGGAATTTAGCTTTTCAGTTGCCTCAAGAGAGAATATCACTAGGATTAGTCAGAAAAAACGGGCAAACATGCATCATCAGAATATCAGCAGTCTGCAAATTTCTAGACTGTGAATAGCTACTCATGACTTTAAAAACCACAGCAAACAAAGCACACAATCAAACTGTCCACGTATCTGACTTCCCACAGGAACATGAAAGGAAGAAGACCTTGAAAGTCCATGAGAAAACTACTTACTCCACTAAAATAAAAGAAAAAAGTGGGTTGATGAAAGCTCTGAAAAAGGAGGAAGAAGAGGAGAGCAGAAAACAGGCAACAAGTGAAGAGAGACTGAAAGTTCTTCAGGAGATTCTCTCACGGAAGTTAGGCATGCAAAAAGGTGCAGAACAGTCACTGTCTTTGCAGTGGTGCTGCTCAGCTGGGAAACAGCCTAAGGCAAAGAGGGGATGGGAGGAGCAGTTGGCTCTGGCTGACTTTGGTGAGGTCTTGCAGACACAATAGTTGGCTGTATCTTGCCAACCTCTGTGTGACTGAACCATCTCCATCTCATGCATTTACATACAGAGCACATGGCAGCCCCTCCACAGTAGCCTGGGTTCCACTGTCCTTCACAGTATCTGGGAGCTCTCAGAATCTGCTGGGAGCCACCTGAGTTTGCAGGACCTTCTGTAATAGAAACATTTCTACTAAGCTGACCTAAAGTTGGATTTTAGTGGATACAGGCCTAAATTTTCTACCTCTGACATGAGCAGTAGCTTTCCCATTAATGTCTAGAGGACAAGGACCGGATTCTCGGCTCCATTCCATCTGAATTTACTCCATGAAACTGATCCTAAACAAGGTAAAAACTGTAATACAATAACCAGTATTGCTGACTCCAATGCCAACCAGATCCATGCTCATGGTAGCCCACATATTCACTGTGTTTTGCCTTAGCCATATTTTCCCCTTTAGTCTAAGCAACTTTACATTCTAATTTCAGACTACGCATTAGAAAGGGAGACCTTCCATGGCTACCTAAATGACAGAAGAGAGATCTTTTTTCTTGAGGTACTTTGCTTTTAGAATGTTACTTTCTCTTCATTTAATTACTCTTCTCTGTGTTGCTTTGTTTTGGTGTTTTTTCCCCTGAGATGCACTGCCTATAGATCTTTCCAAGGAGGCACACATCAGACCTCATGGATTGACTGTCCAGGTCCTGTGTTACAGACACTAATAGTCTGTAGCCCAGCAATTCCCAATCAAGAAATAAAGGAGCATATGTCATTTGCATCATTCCATAGCCACCCTGCAACTATTTCAGTTGTTAGATGCACAGATACCCTGGCCTTTTGACTCCTGCTGTTCTATACATAAATTGTAGCTGGGAGCCATTCTGAACTCAAAATAAGGGGATGGAGTAACTGTGCTGGAATATCCCCATTATTCATCTCTATTTTTGTGCTGTAACAAAACTGAATGAATCAATCTTTGTCAGCCAGGAGTTAACACAGTGCTGGGACTTTTGGATTCTGTCTTTAGTTTCACTGCTTCTTTGTTATGTTCCTTCTGAAATAACCACTGGCCTCCATATACCTCTATGCATTAAGACACACACCTTGGTTTTAAGTCCTTACCGTCTCTGCCAACAACTATCAGGTAATACAGTAACCAAGAACAAAGCTTAACCAATGTACCTTTAAAATCAACCAACCAATGTGACTGTGTTGCCTTTGGGGTTCATTTCAGTATGCCATGGCAGTGAAGCGAGATGAAATTAAAAAGATGGAGGACATAGCAAAGAATGAGGAAAAAAAACTGGAAAAGGCTGAGAAAAGGATGGAGAAGGATGCTGCCATGTTTGAGGAGTTCCTGCAGGAGAACCAAAATAGCTCTGTCAAAGCCCTGAAAATGTAAGGAACACTGAACCGTGTGCTCTTTCGTGCTGGACACAGGAGATTTTCTGCTTGACCCTCCTGCAGGGTTTTTGGCTATGAAACACTCTTGATTTTCCCAGAGTTACAGTCCTGGTGGCACTTTCTCCCCACACATTCAATAAAAGAGAAGAAGGAGAACAACAGCCAGGGAATACTCTCATTGCAAAAGCCCTTGATCTGGTGGCAGCAAGAAACCTACTGCTGGCCCCACCACTTCCATTCTTCTCACAGCACCCTTACTAGGGAGAGATGCCTCTGCCCAACTCCTCAAAGCAGGAACAGTCCCCTCAGTGAAGGAGGCTGAGCACTTTGGCCCGTTACAGGTATCACAAGGGCAGAGCAGCAACTGATGCTCAGCAGCAGCCAAGTTAGGGAGATCTAAACACTGGCATGACATATTCCTTGCCAAGAGAAGTAGGGCCTTGAGGCAGGAAACAAACATCACCTGGGATACACCCGTAACACAGACTTCTAGTGCTTGTATCACATCTTTTTTGCTGTTTCATATGCACCTCAATTCACTACTCACTACTAAATTGTTTAATGTCTTATATTTATGCATTCTTTCCTAGGGCAAAAGAAGAAACCTCAGCAAAGAGAAAGAAAATAATGGAGCTCCGGGCAATCAATTCCCAAATAACGAAGGTCCAAGGGTAATAGTTGCTCATTATTCCTGCTTGGCCTTTAACAGCCCTTGCACTGGTGTACTTTCACAGTCCTTGGGGGTGAAAGATTTCCAAAAATGTTCCATTTTAAGAGTCAAAATGTTTTGGCTTTTGTTTTCCAGATGCTGGCTTTGTTTCTAAAACAACTTGACTAGTTTTTATTAATATTGTTAAGAAGTGTAAACATTCCAAAACCAAAATCAAATGCTTAGTATCAGATTAAAAACCAAACAAAACTAAGCGATGCATTTTAATGGGCACCCGTGGAAAGACAAAAGAAATAACTGTAATAACCATTATGAGTTGAGCTGGCAAAATTTCTCATTCCTTTTCAAGTAAAAATTCCAAAATTAGCAAGCCCAGTGACATATCAAGGCTCTGGCCACAGAGATATGACCAGGCAGCTTCCACATGAGGAACCACAAAGAACATGTGGGGCAGGTTCCCATTTGTTTTTGCATGTCCATGAAAATATGTGCCCTCTTGTCCCTTCTCTGGGTTAAGCTGAATATCAAGAGCAAGAAAGAAGGTGTTCAAGCAGAGGCTTTCCTCCCTGCTAAAAAACTTTGTCCACTTCTCTTAATCCAGTGATATATCCAGAATTCAGGATACTCTGCAGGAGTACAAGATGTACAGGGACATCCTCTATCAGCTGTCTCCAAAAGAGTGGCAGAAGGAACACGGAAAAAAGCACAAAAAGGACAAGGATTTGAAAACAGAATCCAGAGCTAATGAAGGGAGTGCCTCATCTGCCCCTGGGGCAGAGCAGGGTGAGTGCCATGAGTGCCAGGGAAGTGCTGCCTGCTCCTCTTTGGGACAGCCCCAGGCTTTGAGTACCTCTCTTCTTGTCTCCAGACCAGGGTGTGACAGCCAGGACTGCCCATACCATCAGTTTTACAGATATGCCAAGTTCCCTGCTGTATTCAGAGAGTTTGGATTCCAGGTCACGTGATATCAGGCCACAGCTCAAACAGTTTCTGAAGCCTCTCTTAACAAGAGAACTGTAAGTACAAGACAATGCAAACAACACACTTAAATACTGCAGAGAGCACTCAGTTGACTGGGAGTCAGCAGAGGGGAATCCTACTCCTCACCTTTGCTGAGAGCACTCAGTTGACTGGGAGTCAGCAGAGGGGAATCCTACTCCTCACCTTTGCTGCAGGCATGCTGAGAGCTGGGGCTTATTGGAACAAATCCAAATACCAGTAGAAAGCCATCAGGTGTGCAAGTCAGTACCTATGTGCCTACTCCAACAGAGCTCTGTCCTTAAATCCTCTGCTGAGAGCCCTGCCCCAAGTGGGGCTGGCACTAAGATGATGCAAACAAAGGGTTTTTAACCCCTCCATGGCACAGGGTGACAGGTGCAAGTGAAGGTGGTGAACAGACTGTGCTGCAAAGAGCAGCCAGGCACCTCTTGCCCCCTCTTTTATCTCTTGTACAGAGGAAGAAGCACTCAACAAGCTTCTCCCAGGGCAAGTAAAAACTGCAGTCTCCCCATGGTGGCTACACCGTGTCGTTTAGGAGCAGTACTATGTCTCACAAAGAGCACAAGGCTTCTTCTACATTTGTGCTGCTGCTGCTGCTGCCTGAGCCTTTCTAGTAAGGCTCTTGCCTTTGCCTTCTCTTTGCCCAAGAGTCAAAACCTCCCAGTGAGTTTAAAGGCATTTGGATCAACACCATCAGTTCACGCTCACATGTCATGTCCCAGTCCCACTGGGACAGCACAGCCTGGAGCAGCACAAAAGGCAGCTTGCTCAGGGCCTGTTTGTGTGACCTCTAGATCCTACTGACACCCAAACAGGCCACAGCCATGGGGAGGCAAATGTGGGAATGTGCAAAGGACTGTGGAGGAGCAAACAGCAATAGCAAAAAAACCCCAGTGTTCATAAGTCACTAACAAGGTCTCCTGTGAGCTCTCATTTCTCTAAGGGCCTAATACACAAAATGCTTTTTCAGAAGTTCCTTGGAGGAAGGAGAAAATGAAATCAGCTCGGATGAAGATGAGGTCAGAAGTCCTATGTTGAAATATTTACATTTTCGGTTTGTCCTGTGCCATTTATTGATATTACTAATTTCCCTCGCCTTATAACCATTAGTTATGGTACTGAGGAGTTACTGTAGCCACAAATTATAAACGTATGTTTATACATTCATAAAAGTTCATGTTTTGGCAATATGTATTATAAATAGTTTAGTTTAACTTTCCTCCTCCAGTTTCCAAAAACCTGCCATCATCTCTAAGCTTGTCATCCCCCAACCTGATATGACATCATGTAATGGAAGATTTTTAAATTAGTGAAGTTACTGGTTTATGTCTGAAATTGAAGCTTTCCTCTCACAGATGTTTGAATCACTTTTTACCCCCCAAAACGCTACTTGTTTTGGGGGTGAGCTGGTGAGGCAGAGTAAAGCTACACACATGGCAGGAAGGTGGGAGACATTTGTAAATGGACAGCCACAGACCTCTCTTGATGGAAGAGTGTTTGAACAGCCAGGGCTGGTGCAGACCAACCCCCATGTAGTTCAAGAGGCTGGAGGAGGAAAAACACTCATCACATCTGTTTTCCACCCTAGGAGCCTGAGCTGTATTTTACTCATCCCGAACAACTGCTGATTACTTTCATGAAGATGCAGGATGAGAACATATCCTTCATCCGGAATTCCCAGGATATTGAGGAAAAATGGAACAAGGTCCAGCACACTTTCATCACCACACACGAAAGCATGTAAGTGTGATCCTGCAAGAGATGGGAAGGGACCCCTCTGCCCACCACTAGCACCTCACTACCTGCAGACCACATGTAATGCTGGTCACACAGCATGCAACAGAGACTCTGTTGTGAGCTCCCAGGAAAGTGTCCCATCTATGTTTAATTTAGAAGATAAGGCTTGAGCTTGGGACTAATTCCTTAGTCCTCAAGGTGCAGACTAGGGAACTGATGCATTTAGCATCCTGGAGTGGATATGAGACAGAAGCATTGTGTAATTCTCATAAAGGAAGATCAAAGGAAGAAACAAGGCAATTTCTGGAGTGATCCAGATCAGCACCTACAATGACTCAATGTAAAACCTTCTAAGAGGAAGACAGAAGGGAACCCAAGTGTCATTGTAATATACTATTTCAATGGCAGCTAGACACACATATTCCCATTTAAAGTGTAATTTATCCCCTTGTGAAAGTTTTTAAATCTGGATCCCCCACTGACTATTAAAAAATCTTAGTTTAGCTAGGCTACTTTTTCCTTCCTCACACTAGCACAGAAACTGTTTTTCCAGAAAAAACAGAAGCTCTCAAGGCTGTGGGTAAAATTTCCAGGAAAAGCTGAAGTGTTACCTCCATCTGCTGGCAGTAGAAGGGATGGGCCCAGGCTGGGGGGAGCAGAAGAGCCCTGTGTTTCAGAGATGCCCTTTCCAAATACCTCCTCTCTCTTCTGGCCTAGGGAGAAGGAGCTAGCAGAGCTGAAACAGGAGGTAAACACCCTGCAGTCCGCTGTCGCCCAGGAAGAAGAGAGAATAGCAGATCTGAAGCTCAGAGTCCACCTCTTTTCCTGTGGAGAACATGAAGCTAATGACCAGGTACACGCTGAGATCAAGGCAAGGGGGGTTCACATGGGCGTAAGTGGTTCCTCTCCACCAGCCATATCCATATCCCAGGAACAGAGCAGGCAGTGGGTTCACTGGGCAGGGATCAGCACTATTTCCCAGCAATGGAGCTATAGCAAAGGCAGGTTTAGGGCACTGCTGAGACAGCAAATGTGTCTGCTCCATGCAGCTGCTATGAGGTGAGAGCAGGGGCCATAAAGACACCTGGGCAGCCAAAACCTGCCCCAAGTCACAGCAAAGCTGGGAAGATGAGACCAACAGGAGAAAGGCTCAATAAAGCCATCTGTCCCAGCCACTGCTGCTAAGCCAACCGCGAATCAAGCAACTGAGTCTTGTTGGGGAAATTACAGTGTTTCCTTTACTGACTTCCTTTGGTTTTGGAGAGATATTATGGTTCTACTGGGCAGGACCCAGATGTGCCTCTTACATACCTCCTCTTACCTCTAGGACCAAATGCTCGCAAGCCTGAAGAAGAAGGTGCTGGAAGTCTATTCCCAATGCACTGGAGACAATGAGACAAACCTGAAGACAATAGAGATGCTAAAAGTAATAGAAAAACAGCTCAATGATTTACTGGATAACCTGGAGGGAATTCCATCATCACAGATAGAAAAGGCTCAGAAAGCCATAAAAAAGGAAAAGAGGGCAAGGTAAGGCAAGACCACCTTCTGGAATATACCTCTATTTTTAAATGTTGACAGCCAAAAGAGTCAAATCAACCCAAGAAACTGTGGCAGCAATCTGAAATCCCATGTGACCAATCCATACCATTTTTCTTCTGTAAGGGTTCCACATTCATAGAACTTGAGTCTCCTGAGCAGCGAGCAGCAGCTCATAGCTACATTAGAAAAGACCTGCAAGCTACATTGGAGAAGGGAAAAATTCAGAAGAATAAAAAACACCAAACTCACAAACAAACCAAACTCAATTATGAGAATCATTATTTTAAGAAGACTATTTACAGTAACAATATTTAATCTGATTAAATAGAAAATTACTCCTTTTAAACTGATTAAATAGAAAATTACTCCTCTAGTTAACACACTCAAAGTCTGCCATGCCCTGATATTTTGTCAGGTATTCAATAGGTACATAAGGGTATTTCACAGCAATGACAGCTTTCAAATGTTTCTTCTACAAAACTCTTAAATTTGACTTGTTTTATTAAATAGTAGCCAATTAACACAATCAATTCAGGTTCCAAGATAAGACACATTCCTTTTGGCCCAGTCACTTACATGAAATTTCCCCTCAAAAATTGCAAAGATAGATGAACTGCTGACCGTTATCAGGCCATCTTCAGGTGAATGAGAATAGTCTGAGGATTTAAAGCCAGAGCAGTGATATTTCCCTCCTGCTTACTCTTTCTCTGTATCTTTATTCAGCTTTGGAGTAGAAAGGGTGTGGTGTTTCTTCCTGATGTTCTGTGAATGGGTTTGCACTCTTAAATTACAAAATAAGACACACATTTATTCTATGCTGGGGATGGAGGAGAATAATTCAGGGAAGACCCTGACACCACATACCCCACACCCCAAATAAAAACAAAACCAATCAAACTAAAAAAAAAAACTTCAAAAAGCATTTAAAGTTTTCCTCAGGATCACAAGGTTTAGAATTCAGTTCCTCTGGGCCTCAGCATTCCACAGCTTGATCCCATTTCTGTTCCAGCGCTTCATTTCCATAGGGAATTGGAACCACTTGCCAGTATTGGCCTCCACTGTGCCCATCTGAGCAATGTGTAGCTCCGTGGGTGTAAAACCCTCCTATAAACATCACTCACCCACAAAGCTGGTGGGCATCCTGGTCAACTGCAGAGTGTAAGTCACCTGCTGAAGGTGGCACAGAGCATGTCTGCAACAGAAAACAACTGTCCAATATCTCCATTTCAAAGCCTGACATGCTTTTTTCCACTCATCACTCCAGAAAGAGTAGGACCAACTGTGGTGAGTGCTTCTCTGCTACCACCTTCCCAGTAACAAACTCCAGCAAAGGCTGCACCCAAACCCCCATGCTCTGGTGGGTCCTACATGGTTACATGTAAGGTGTGATGTAAAATGTAATGTTAGATGTTCATGCTGTGGGTCAAAAGCACATCTGGTGTAGCTGCATGCTGGATTTAACTCATCCTTTATTTCCTCCCTTCAAAAGGCTCAGAGAGGAAAAGCTGAAACAGAAGCAGCAGCAGGAGGAAGGATTGAAAAGGGACATGGAAAGATTCCAGGCAACTGTAGAAAAAAAGGTAAGTGCAGTGATTCTCACCTCAATAGCCCACTTCAGGGAAGCTAGAGGTACCTGAATAGCAAGTGTCTAAGGGAATAGTGTTACTAGGGGCCTCCACAGCTGTGTGGGGATGGCACCAATAGCCAGGCATAGCACAACTTACAATTTACAGGAGTGATGTAACTTAAGCCGCTGCTGGGAAGTCAGTCACAGTGCACACTCTTCCAGCTCAGTATCCTTCCATTGTCTTTCTCCTATCCTTCTCTCGACCACATGGCTCCCTCCATTACTTGCCAATTCTCAGTAAGCTCATTTCAACTCATTAACTTGGCTGTATTAAACAAAGCAAGAAAACTGGCAAATGAAGAACTGGGCATGAGCAAGACACACCTGTCAACAGCAGCAAGACCCTCAGTCAGCTTCGCCATCCCATCAAACCACACCTTTTCTGACATGTGCCATATTATGCCAAACTAAGCTTCAGCCACAGCTCCTGCTGCACCTTCCACAGGCCAACACGGCAGCGAGGACACCCCAGCTCTGTCACACACCAAAGCACTGACAGCATGGGTGACAGAACAGGTGCCACGAGTCCCTGCCCTTTAGCCAAGAGAAAACAGAGGGTTCTGCAGGCTCCCGCTGATATTTCTTTGGACTTCCAACTTCCCCTGCTCTTCCTGAGACAGTACAAATGAGTCAGAAACCAGTTGTAGGTACAACAGTACGTTGTAGCAGCTGAAGCACGAGCACACACACAGCCTTCAGGTGCTTCACGTACACTTTCTAATACAAAAAACACACTTAAGACACACTGCAGCCTGCCCAGAAAATAGAGAGCAAGGGGCCATGGTCCTTCATGAAACAGCTTTAGCCACGTGGCTCAGACACACCGACACAGCACTGATTAACATACCTCTTCTTTCTCTGCAGAATGGCAGGAAGCTGTTGTTTCATTCCAATCCACCTGCCAGGAAGGAGAAGACGACCACCCAAGAACAAATAGATAAGGAGAAGGAAGAACAAATGTATTATTTCTCTTGACAGCACAGCCTCAATCACAGCACGTAGGGCTGAAGCTGCTCTAGAACTAGTCTTGTAGATCTACATTCTGTCTTTGCGCAGTTGAACAACTTCAGTCCCATGAAACTTCCTTCTTCCCCTATTCTAAGACTCCAGGGAAAATTTGCAGCCTCTTTTCCCGCCCATTGATATTTTGCCTAAGAAAAGAAATAAAAATTATCTTATTTTGCTTCTCAGGCTCCTGCTAAGCACCAATGCTTTTCTCATTCAGTGTTTAATGCCAGTAGCTCTATGCCTACAAACCCGAGCAGAGAGATCTATCACAGTCCCGGGTGACAACTTTTGTTAAGGCACAACTAAGTCAGGCACCTGCCAGACACTTAAGATAATCACAAGTTTGTTGAAGGGCTATAAAAAACAATGGCTATGCTTTAATCCAAAGGATGGGTTTCATTACAGACTCCACCCCACTACTGTGGAAAAGACGCAACCAAAGGAAAAACACAGGCTCTGCAGAAATCAAGCTGCTAGTAATTAGCTTTATGTCAGATGCATCCAAGCAAAGAACAACACCCAGTGACAAACTGACCATAAAAAAAAAGCTTTATTAACCCTTTTGCACCAGCAGTTCTTCAGGTATCCATTGCCAGCAATGGACTCCAAGCCAAGTAATCCAATTTTCTGCCCCAAGAGGTTAGCACTTTACATTCACTTACAAAGCTGAGTGAGGTACATTTTCAGAAGTAGAAAGATTTGGTTGCAAGTCCCATAAAAAGATGGAGTGTTCCTTGGCCATTTTAATAGAGTAAGAACTGGTATGGTCCTTGAGAACAGAATAATGCAGGCATTGGGAGCTCAAGGTGTCTCAGCTTCCAGGGAGAGCATGGTGACCACTAGAGCAAGACCAAGGAGTCCCTGGAGCACAACTCCTTCTCAATCTCTCTCTCTCTCAGGAGTGGACTCCATGCTGCAGTCACAGCCACTGGGTAGATCTCATCTATCAACAGTTTGGTTTGGAAACCCAGCCTGAGAAGGTTAAGACTTTCCCTGGACATAAGCTGTAAACTCAGAGTGAGAGGAACAGAGAGACCTCAATGCTCAGTTAGGCTAAAGATAGAAAAATAAAACTGGTTCAACCAGAGGATATAATACTGCCTACAAATCAGGAGCTGAAGTTCAGTGTAACCTGTATGCTTTTTTCCTCCCCAGGTCTTCAATCAAAAAAAGCATTTATATGGACACATACATAGTTCAAAAGGCACAGGAAGTAAAAGCATTTCTGAACAACCTCATGTGAATTTAACATCAGTATAACTGTAAAATAAATAAATATGTGCAAGATTAGAAAGATCACAACGTTCCCCTCTGTGACATATCTTATTTTGTAAAAAAAAAAAATACACATACGTGCATACACACACCTCACTGAGAATAAAAAAAAAACAGTACATACAGCCTTTTATCAAACTCCTATACATACTTTTATAGGCATTCAGAACATCACCATAAGAAACATTTAAATTACTACCTTAAAACGTAACCAAAGGTGGTTTTTTTCCCCTATACAACCCTATACTTATTTAGGTGTCTGCAATCCAGATAAGTAGAGTACATACAACCTCTCCCCCCAGCCCCAAGAGAAACTGCAGTTTTTCAGTGGGGCAAATCTCTCTGGGTAACAATTCTTTTCCCCTCACAAAATACTCTGACAACTGCATATTCTGTAAACCAGCCGTAAGCTGCACGTGCATGTGGCACTCTGGGATAGCAATAAAGAACATGTGTTAACAGTGTTCCATTAAAAAAAACAAAAACATCAAACAACTCAAAATAAAATAGTAGTGGCCAGTTTACAGGTAACTTGGCAGCGGTTTATAGATGAGACAAAAATCAAGGTGCTTAAATTTACAGGACAGTCAACATTCCTCCCAAAAAAGGGAACACAAAGATAATAACAAACCTCTCTCAGATGCTGTTGGACTCTTAGCTAATCACTTACAGTGAGTACAGTTCTATTGCAGTTTTCTTTTTCAAGTTTTGCTGGAAGAATTCAGCAAAGTATTTGGGACGTGGGAGTAAGGAAAGGGAGAAACTCAACATGAGCTACAAACTGATTCACAGCTAAGTTAACATTTAGAATCTAGCTTTCTAAAACAAAGATTTTAGAGCATCTCATTTTCATGGCATAGAACGTTAATTTTGTTACATGTGACACTTTATTCCAGTTTTCTGCCAAAACACAGGCCAAAACAATTATGGGTTTTGTGTGTGGAAAACACTTGCAAATTTTAGCTCTTAATTCCTCGATGCCACTGGCTCCAGCAGGAAACCAATGGAAAGAAACTTTTAACTGTCATAGGCAGGATTATAAATTTGCACTTGTTAGCTGTAGAATACTTGGTTTCCTGTGAAAACAGTAAATATTACCTCAGTTTGAAGTGTAATACAGTACTTCTCCCTGAAACAACACTGTACAGCAGTCTGCCTCAGCCTCCCCGACCACCAGGCAGACAGGGTATCTTACACAGGCACATCAAGTGGGATTTACATTTTTTAAGAAAATCTTTCAGCTGCAACTGTCTTTAGCAAATCACAAAGAGTGCAACCATACTTCAGTTCTCCTACTTTTCATATTTTCCTCAGAAAAAGACCCATATAGTTATCTCACTCTGTCATGATTGCCCAATTTGTTTTCAAGTAACTGTTCTTAATAATGGTCATTCCAGATCCTGTAAGTTTATTGTGCTTCCAGTGAACTGAGAGTTATCAGAACCTGCATCATCTTCAGTGGAATTGTGTGGTTCCTGTTAAAGCAAACAGACAGCATGAAGAGTTCAGTACTTTCACCTCTAGATGCTTTTACTGCTTATCAGCAAGATTATCTTGACATTTATTCAACAGCACAGCAATGTTTTGAATGGTTCAGGGGAATCCCAAAGTTTTCCTACTTTGGGGATCCACCCAAACAATGCTGCCACAGTTTTTCTGTGGAACACTTCAGATGAGCATTTAAATTTAAAATTGCTATTTGGTTTTCCTCCATTAACTCTCTACCACGGCCAACAACCCTACTCTTCTTGTATTTCTAGGTTTAGCACAGTAAGGTGCCCCTCCTCAATAAAAAAAGCTTTATTTTCTACCTAGGAGAAGCCCACTTGGCAAGAATAGGTGCATTGCAGAGTTTATCAAAACTGAGGGCCCCTGAGTAAGCTTTGTAACCTGCCATTCCCATATGGACACCATTCTGAAATCTAGGCTGAAGATTCTACTTCCCACTTCCTATCCTTCCTGTAGCCTGTTACATTCCAATTCTGATTCTTTATTGACCCACCTACTATCTGCAGGCTGGGATCAGGAAAATAAGGATGGGGGCACTTCAGAATAAATGAGTAACATTTAGTTATTCATTACTCAGTAACAGAGGAAGAGAAACAACCACCTATGATGTGTCAAAGGTTAGTAACAGACACAAGATAAATTGTGTAATGCAGCTCTCTGCTTACTACTTCGTGTGAGTGAAATTAAACTCCCAATGGAAAAAAAGGTACTTTCATTAAGCAGAATGTGAGTGTTTACAGTAAACTGTCTTCACTTTCAAGCAAGGCAATAAAACCCAATGGCTTGACGTGCTGTACCTGAAGTATGTGAACAGGTAAATCCACTGTAAGCTGAGAATGTGATGAGGAGGACTGGGAGCTCAGCTGAAAGGGCAAATCTCCCTCTCCTGGGGAATCATCCTGTGAACACAGAAATATGATAAAATTATACGACCCCCAGGCATCTCAGCACAATATGGCAAATTTCACTCAGCCTCATGATGTTAAAAAATCTGCTAAAGCCACTGCACAGTACTAGTAAGGCCTAGATGTACAAACATGTAGAAAGCTAACTACCACTTAAATCTGAACCCAACCCAGAGTACAACCTATTATCCTGTCTTCATCAGGACCACTGGCAAGATCTGAAAAGGAAGGAATTGTTCATCTTCCAACAAATGTAACACTCAGAAATGTGAAACAAGTTTCACCATGTTTGCATAAAGCTGATACTTAACATAAAAGTTACAAACTTTCATGTTTGTTATGTTACAAACATCCCTCAGAAAACTAGATGGATGGAGAACTCTGCCCACAGCTTCCTCCATACCATAGTTGTTTAGGAGTAAAGCAGAAGGAACTTACCCCTCTCTCTGAATACAACACAGATACACACCTGGCCAAAAACTATTACCTTTCATGCTCCTCTAATCAGTCCACACCAATTACTAGGTTGTTTTGGGTTTTTTAAAGCTTCATTTCAACAGTTTAGAAAAATAACAGTTAAGGCTGAAACTTCCTTTTGCAGGAATGTTTTCAAGTCAGTTTCATTTACTTACTTTAATATTTATTTATATTTTGTCTAATTACTATTTATACTTAAGTATTTACTTGTTTTAATATTTACTTGTTTTAATATTTACTTGTTTTAATATTTACTTGTTTTAATATTTACTTGTTTTAATATTTACTTGTTTTAATATTTACTTTGTAATTGAGATGTGGAATAATGTAAGAATACTGCAGAGCTCATGATCTCATCCAGGGGCAGTAGTACCTGAGTTCACAAACAGTCAAATTCTTCCACAAATGTGCCAATTTGGGTAACAGAGAAGATGAGCATGTTTTTTTCTCCTTAGCTCTTACCTGAAGAAGCTGAATTTGCACATACTGAGCTCCAGTGGCAGGGTCCCTTATTGTCAGCCCTCCATTTGGCAGAACTATGTTGCCACCCAGTCGACTGCCAGGAGTCGATGATGAAAAGTTGGTGGGGCTTACTTTACCACCTTTGTTTTTCCTCTGACCAGAGCCAGATGCCCCTAAAAGAGAGCAGTTTTAATAGTTAGATGGTCAGAAACAATTAACCAAAGCATCCTGCTAGTACTTTTCAATTTTATGCAGCTATTTACACTACACAGCAAATGCCTGCAACAGTGCAATATAATTAAGCACCATCTGACAATGCTAAAAGCTGGTGATCTCCAGCTGCTGAGTGAGCATCTTTTTACATGAACACCATTAAAACCACATCACAAACTGCTAAGCTTAGGGCTCACCCCTGTGGTAGCACAGAAATACTGGTATATTTGTGGAGATATAGAAAGGAATTAGGAAGCAGAATTGCATTTTCTATTTTTAATTTTGCAATTCATTTCCTGAGAAGTCATGCACATCATTTTTCTAAACTGTAAAAAGAGCATAGTGAAGCTCATCTACTTTCAGAAATATTTCAAGGACTGTTGGGTAGAATGGGCTACACAAATATAATTATCACAACTTAAGCTTTTTTCAGTTTAAAGCAAGATAAATCAGCTGCTGTATTACAAGCTGAAAACCAAAAACCTAATCAAAACAATTGCAAGGATACAGTCCTGTCAACTCTGCGGGTTTTTGGGGTCTTTTTTCATCTATAATAAATGAAGGGCTTGGATAAGTTCTTTTTAAACACTGAACTTCCCTCCATAGTATTCGCTCAACCTAGTTAAACCAGTCAGAGATATAAGATGCTCTAGACCACTTAGAGAAGCAGTGGGTAGCATTAAGGCAATAGCTGGTGAAAGGTGGACTTGAAAGACTTGAGTAGGAACAGAAACAGGAGCTTTCTGAGGTCATTTCAGAAGACATTTGTAAAATGTAATTGCCTTTTTCAAATTAACAACCAAAAGACACAGTTGATGACACATGCACATGTCTAATACAAGGACACTCAGGACTGGCTTCATAATGCACTTATCCTTCCATGTGACAACTCCGGAACCAGACAGAATTTATACAGGTATGCATTTTACAAATACACAAACACAACGGTTCTCAAATCAGAACTAGTCTCTTAACTCACCTCAAAAATTATTGCCTTGATTTTCAGAGGAGGAAGGTCTAAGAGACAGCAAAGTGGAACTAAACTCTCTCTCCATATATGGTATTCATATCAAAAATATATGATATTCCACCCCAGCCCCAAAGGTAGACACAACTCAAACATCTGAGCTCGTGCAAGTCTGGTGAGCCATGGACCATGTCTGACCTGACAAAGGAGTAGTGTATAATTCACATCAGATGGCTTTGAGTCAAACTACAGTTTAAGAGGAAGAGGACACATCTGGAATCATGACCTAAACCACAGCCTGCACAAGAACTCCCTACAAGGCAAAAATCTGAGAGAGAGGTTTGAGTATTTCCAGATAATTAAAAAATAAATTCCTTAACACTGTATACACACTATTACTAAGAGAAACATACAAGCAAAATTCCAGCTGTTTTTATTGTCTGTACTGACTGAAAGAATGCCTTAAGTAAGACCAAAAGCATAAACAACAGAAAGCAAAGTGACCTTAATTTTTTTTTGTTTTAATAAGAAAATAAAAAGCAGATGAAGAGATGGAGAGCTAGTGTCTTGTTAACAACCATGAAACATATGGCGCATCTTTCTTTGTAAACTTACTGTGAATTTGATATTCCACAGAATGTGATTATCCAGAGTAACAGATGGTACACCACATGCATAATCATTTTAACTAGCAATATACTGGATGGGACATTTAAGAATGCCACTCAGAAACCTGCTCCCATTGCAGTGCCAAAAATCCTAAATAATTGTATTTAGTAAATTTGACAAAATTAATGGCTTCTCACCTGTGCTGCTGCCATTCCCTTTTTGTTTCTTTTTCTTGGCTAGCTGAATGGCTCTGTAGTCTGTTCTTGCAGACCCACTGCTCTCCTAGTAAAAAAAAAAAAAAAGCCCAGAGATGTAAAGTTTTTGGAATCAAGAACAAAGCAAGACAATGAACACAGACTAATGAGTTCTCAAATGCAGTTACCTTCTATGCTGCAAACACTGAATTCTAGTTTCTCTAATCTTTTGATTAGTGTTTCAACAAACTCCCTATGTGTGTTCAATATTTGGAGTTCAACACACTAAGAAGTTAGGTCCACGTTTATAAACGTTCAGATTTTAACAAATATTTACTTTATAATGTAAACAGTCTGCAGCAACATAGTGAAGGAGAAAGGGAAGAATACTTAAAACAAGAACGAGGACTGAGAGTAAAATGTTGCAGTTACTCTTACAGCCCAAATCTTTCCCTGGAATGAAATGCACAAGATATATCACATATTCTTGGGTATTCCTGCAAATTCCATTTCAGATGGATAGCTGCTTATTTTGAAAGGTTCTTCCTTAATTGTCCCCACCAGAATTCCAGTATTTCTTAAGAGAACTTATCACCACACTGAATCCTCTTGTGACAACACACTACTACAACATAACATTCCATACCCTTTGTCAAAAAAGAGCCAAAATGCATGATCTGCAAAATCTGAGAGAAAGGTCTCCCTGTAAGTAGCAAGGGAGACTTCCAAAGTCAGGCTGGGGTAAAGTGAATATAGTTACTCCATACCAAAAACGAGCTGCCAGTCACTGCCCCAAGATCCATTTCCTTCTGTGCACTGTAGCTCCCCGGAGGGTTGGAGAAGACAAACTGTGTCACTACTTTGCTGCCCTCTTGTTGACCAACAACATCTGAGCACGGAACCAGATTCCGCTCAGCTTTAACTGGCGTGAGTAACTCAGGCACATTGGTACCGCCGAGGCTGCTGGAAGGAGTCAAAGTGGCCGTGTCGATGGTTAAATTATTGCTGGACGTCAAGCTGTGCACATCTTGACTGGAGTTCCTCACCGACAGGGACGCCAGCGAACCCAAGGCTTCGGCATTGACAGTCTGTACATCATCCAAGTTTAAAGTGCTTTGCTGTAGAACTGCACCGCTTCCCAGCAGGAGAGAACTGTCCAGGCTCTGCGGCATGTCGCTGCTCGCCACCAGGATCAAGGGATCGACTGCCTGGCTTAAGGAATTGGTACTGGTGGGCAGGTTTCCTCCCAGTGTCGAGCCCACCGAAGCAACATCGATGGTGACAATCCCAGAGTTCACCAGCGCCATGTCTGATGCAATTCCAGAATTGTTACCAGACACGTTGGAGAACAGGGATACAAGGTCTATGTTGCCGAGATCACTCTGCCCTGGACTAGTGAGTTCACTGCTGGGTGTGAGGGAGTTGGTTGCTTCCAGCTGAGTTAGGAGATCTGGAAGAGAAGAGTTTGGTTATAAGAGAGACCTTTCAATCAGACAATGGAGAGGAAAAATATGAATGATCAAAGGAGGAAGCTTAAAATTCTGTATCCTCAGCCTACTAAAATACTTCCCAACTTCCCTTAAAGCAGATCTAAGAAAAAGCAGCTTACTGAAATAAGTTCACTCCTTTACTGAGAAGTTTCAGTTACAAAAGCACTTGCCAAAAAATAACACTGAGACAGTCCAAGTTAAGTCAGGCTGTAGAGGAGTGGAAAAAGGGGTGAAAAGAGAAGTTCTTTTAGACCTTGCTACTATTCTAGAGATGGCACGGACAAGGACAAGTTCTACTTCATTAAAAAACAATGAAATTTCTCACAATTTCACACAGGTCAAGTGCAGGTATCACTTTCTAATACTCAGAGGTCCCACTGAAAATTTTAGGGAAGGGAGAAATCAACTCCAGTTTCAGTAAAGATTCTGTCATTCATATCAATGAGACTAAGATTTCTACATTAGTAAATACATATCTTCCCTAATCAAACATTTAATTTTCCCACTGCACCCCCTAACAGCCTGAAACAAACACTTTACCTGGGCTGAAGTTATGCTGTTTGACCATGTGCGTCTTCATACTGTGTTTGGAAGTGAGCAGTTTATTACAGCTGGAAACAGGGCACCGGGTCTTTAATGAGTCCACATCCTGAAGATGTTTTTTGGAGTGAATATACAAACTACTTCTTGCTGAAAATTTTGCACAACAGCCTGTAAGAAGATATACAAGGCTTTGAAATTTCATCTAATTTCAATTCAGTGTTCATATTTAATGTCTTAAATCACAGTATCTCTGCAGAACTCTACTTGCTATTTTGCAGTGCCTGTGCATACACTCAGAGGACCCAGAAGAAATCAACGTCTGAGTGGGCAGGACAGTTCAACAACCTGTTTCTGACAAAAAGAAACCCTGAATTCATCCAATATAAAGCACAACCTTTCCACACTACGGCATTTTAAACTCTTCATGATGACTTCTGGCAAGACCATAAAAAGGAGACACAATCACTAAGTAGAGCTTCTTGACTTTATAAAACAGAATATTTCAGATCAGACTCAAAAATCTCTGTTCCTGGAGTCCTGCTGAAGTGATGGAGGTAGTGAAGCTAGAGCACAAACTACAGTTTTCTCTGTAATCCATAACTTTGGGAATGATCACTTGTTCAGTTGCAATGTCTTCTGTTTAGTTTTACCTCTTCAAACTCTGTTAGAAAGACTCACTCTAAATTATTCCAGTCCTCTACCAAGCTCACATTTGGGGAAAACACACACACTCTTTAGGCAAAAATACACACTGGTTACCAGTAAACGCACAAGAGTGGAGCAATACCTTCTACTGGACACTCAAATGGTTTTGTACCAAGGTGAGTTATACTGTGGCCTTTCAAGTGTTCTGCTCTTGTGAAGGACTTCCCACAGCCTTCTACTGGGCACATGAATCTCCTGTCATCTTCATGTTTCCTACAAGGGAAGGAAATTGCCATGATTAAATCCACTGCTGCTTAGGTACTGGAAAAAAAAAACCCACAGATAAACAAACAGCCAGCAGCTTAGGACAGTATAATCAGAAAAAGCTTCCTTTACCTTTTATGTCTCAGAAGCTTGGACATACTGGTGAAAGACCAGCCACAGCCTTCAAAGTCGCAGATAAAAGGTCTTTCACCTTAAGCAAAAAAAGATTACCTTAACCATTGAATATGAAAATACACACTGCTGTTAGAAAACATCAAAACCTGCTTAAAATAATTTAAGACAGAACAACTCAGCCACTCTGTCCTGCAATGCACTGCAGAGTATTGTCATGCCCCTACACCCTTGTACGGTCTGGGCCTCCAGGCTACTGCATCTTTTCCTGTGCATCAAAGATCACAGATCAGATTTATCAATCCACCTCATATTAATCTGAGTTATCTTGAAGGTACTTTAATAACCAGTAAATAAGAGCATTACTGAAAACAGAAATGTTCTTTCCTGTTTTCATGACCTGTGACTGCATCTTGATTACCATACAGTGAAGTATGTGAAGTTGATTTTCATCATGTCTATGAACTTTAACTTAACAAAAGTGACACTTAAGAAAACAAAAAAACCCCAAAACTCAACACTAAAGCCACAAAACCAGAGGACAGTAGAGAGTACACACAAGTGTCTTTAAAACATGAGGAGGCTGTATTTCAGCTTAGCAGTGGTCCTTGCAAGTCAGGAGTGCTTGCCTGAGTTGAAATTTACCTTCTTGCTGTTCCCAACCTTGGCACAAACACTCCACATGGTCTGAGAGTTTTTCAGCTGTTTGTTTTGACCAACATTTTGAAGGTCTATGAATTTGGGACTAGAGTTGGGATAGTTTTGCTGGACAGAGTGCACAATGACAGAAACTACAGCTTTGCATGTCCCTAACTACTTTGCATTTGGCCAGTTGATTCAGCGGACTCCTACCCCTTCCTCGCAGAAGGCCAAGAATCACTGACTCCAAATAATTCCTGTCACCCTTCCTCCCTTCATGACTTTCAGTTTTTCCAGCAAACTGAAGTCCACTCTTCACATAGCTATCTTCCGTGTACTTCCCCAGGTACAAGTCATGCCTGTGAATACCTGTGTGACTCCTCATGTGGATTTTCAGTCGGCAGGCTTTGTCATACTGCTTGTTACAGCCAGGGAATGAGCAGGTGAACTGCTCTTGCTCTCTGAAGTGGGCTCGGTTATGGGAGAATAATGCACTCATTGTGATAAACGTTCTCTCACAGCCTGGGGAGAGAAGGGAAACAGCAATAAAAATCAGGAAAATTGCACTCTTTTCTCCCTTCCAGCTTTTAGCGAGGCATCTTCATGATCCTTTTTCCAGGATGTTACATCCGGGAACATAAAAAAAACTAAACAAACAGTGCAATCCTAAACTACGTTACTCCGAGGAAATACAACTGTTTACCCAAGGTGGGCAATGAAAACCCGCACAGCCCGGGTTAAGGTGCACCACTGGACAGTGGTGCTGTGTCATGCCGTGCTTCACAAAGTCACGGGAGCAAAGGCGCAGCGTCCTCCAGCTGCCAAATTAGATGGAAGTCTTTGATAACTGAGGTGAAGTCTCAGGGGAGACCCCTCAGGGAGACGAAGAAGGGGCAGCGGGGAGGACAAGCGAGTTGGGATCCCGGTTTTTCTGGGCGGGGGAGGGAAGGCAGCCCATCCCCAGAGGCGGCTTACCGGGGAAGTCGCAGCGGTAGGGCCGCTCGGGCTCCAGGTGGCTGCGGCGGCGGTGGGCGGCCAGGCGGGCGGCGCTGGGGAAGCGCTGCCCGCACGCCTCGCACTTCTGCGCCGCCTCCTGCTCGTGGGCGCGGCTGTGCGCCCGCAGGTTGTACACGGTGGTGAAGCGCTTGGCGCAGCCCGGCGCGGCGCAGGCGAACGGCCGCAGCTTGTCGTGCGAGTGCAGGTGCCGCCGCAGCTTGTAGGCCGTGGCGAAGGACCAGGCGCAGCCCGGCACGGGGCAGCCGAAGGGCCTCGCCGCCGCGCCCCGCCCGTCCTCCCCGCCGCCACCGCCGCCGTGCGCCGACAGCCGGTGCAGCCGCAGCTGCTGCTTGCGGGGAAAGGCCTCCCCGCAGCGCGGCTCCGGGCACGGGAAGGTGGGCGGCGAGCGCGGCCGCGGCCCGCCCGGCGGCTCGGCGGGGCTGGAGGCGGCGCTGGGCGGCGCGGCCCCCGCGGGCTGCTCGGCGCCGGGCCCCAGAGTCAGCACGCCGTTCTCGATGCGCACCAGCAGGCTCTGGTTGTTGATGGTGATGGTCCCCGAGAAGGCGCCGTCCTCCGCCGCGCCGCCATCGCCGCCCGCGGGGGGCAGCGGTGCTGGCGGCGGGGGAGGAGGAGGAGGAGGAGGAGGAGGCGGCGGCGGCGGCGCCGAGCCGGGGGCCTCCTCCGGCGGCTCAGCGGGCGGCGGGCCGGGCTGAGCGCGCCCCGCTTCGCCGCCGCCCGCGCCGCGCACCACGTTGAAGACGAGCAGCAGCCCGTCGCTGTCGGGCGCGGGCCCCGCCGGCGGCGCGCTGGGCGCGGGGCTGGCGCCGGGCTCCGGCTTCTCCTCCACCAGCAGCACCGGGAAGCTCACGTAGAGGCCCGGCGCGATGGTGCTGCCGGCGGGGGAGGGCGGGGCGGTGGCGGGCGGCGGGTCCCAGCCGGGCGGCGGCGGCGGCGGCGCGGCGGGGCCGCCATGTTGCGCGGCGGGCCGGGCCCGGGCCGCCTCCGCGGCCGGCAGCCCCTGCGTTTCCATCTTGGGGGTCCCTGTAGCAGCGCCTGAAACCGGAGCCGCGGGGCGGGGCCGGCGCGGGCCGGCGCGGAAACACGGACAGCGGAGTCACGGACGGGGTGGAGCGGGAGGCGCCGGGGAAACCCGGAGAGTGGAATTACGGACGGAGCGGAGCGGGGCTGCCCCGCGGGGCAAGGCCGCCCCAGGCTGGTGTCGCGAACCGCGATATCCGCAGGGGGCACCGCTGGAATCATCTCGGGTCCTTGGGGGTGTTTATTCTGGTGTTTATTCCCACTGATAGCCAGGAAGAGGCACAGAATTGTTAGGTCAGAGGGGACCTCGGGAGATCATCCAGTCCCACCCCTGTGCCAAGGCAGGGGCACCTGGAGCAGGTGACACAGGAACGCATCCAGGTGGGTTTTGAATGTCTCCAGAGAAGACTCCATTACTTCCCTGGGCAGCCTGTTCCAGTGCTCTGCCACCTTCAATGTAAAGAATTTCTTCCTCATGTTCAGGTGAAACTTCTTGTGTTGTAGTTTACAGCCATTGCTCCTCATCCTGTTTCTGGGCACCACTGAAAAGAGTCCAGCATCATTCTCTTGATGCCCACCTTTGAGATATTTATATGCGTTAATAAGATCCCCTCTCAATCCTCTCTTCTCTAGACCAAACAAGCCCAGCTCATGCAAGCTCCCCTCGTAAGAGAGATGCCCCAGCCCCCTATCATCTTTGTGGCTTCCACTGGACCCTGTCCAGTGGCTCCTCGACTTTCTTGTACTGAGGAGCCCAGCCCAGAACTGGACACAGCACTTGGAATGTGGCCTCACTAGGGCTGAGTAAAGGAGGAGGATCACCTCCCTCAACTGCCGTGTAGGAGCAATACTGAGGTTGCAGCCACACTCAGAGAGCTGTGATAGGTTTAGCAAAACACCCCGTGCACCATCAGTGGAAATACAAAAATAGTGCTACGGACCAGCCCTGAGTGATGCAAAGTCCCTGTTCAAGCACAGCCATGTCACAGCATCACCCAAGATAGACCAGCAGAAAGCAGGGACTGGACAGAGGAGAGTAACGAAGCAAGTGCTGACCAGAGGGGAGAAGGCTGCCAAGGAGGGAGGGAAAGAGGACACAGAGAAAAACAGGCTGAGGATAGGAAAGAGGCTCTAAAATGACACCCTGTTGCTGAAATCAGTTGAAGCTATGCAAAAAACCTCAATCCTACAAATTCAGCTGATGCATAAAACTTTTTTTTAATTCTCATTCTTGGGCAAAGCTTTCTTTAGGAGAGTGTTCAGCTGCCTTCTGGCTCTCCATCACCTAGGGAAAAGGCAAAATTATCCTGTATTTGCCATAGAAATTCAGTAGTTCTCTCCTGCCGTGGGACCGACGAGCAGTCCCAGCAGATGGTGCTGTGATCCTTCCGATGCTCAGATTATTCCCCCTTTCTGCTGAGCAATTTAGCATCGAGTCTCCTACAGCAAGCGTGGGAAATGGCTGGCCAGGCACACAGCACCAGGGAAGCTGGAGCTGTAGGTGTACCCAGAGCTCCACTGTGCACCTTCAGAGCCACCTGTGAGAGTGTGAAGTCCCTTGGTGCTTGAGCTCGGCCTTCTCTGAAATCTTCCTCACCCCACTGCTGACTGCCACTGGGTGTGGGTCAGCCCTGGTTTTGGCTGCCCCCAGCCCTCCCAATCTTCCTGTGGAGATCTTAGCGCTACCTTCCTTTGTGTTCCTAGGAAAAGGCAGGTCTTCCCCCAAGTTTATTGCTTAACACAATGGTGAATCCCTGGTTGAAGGATGCTAAACCTGAACGAGATAACAAAACATCACAAATCCCTTATGTCTGCCAGAGCCTGGAGAGATTCAGCAAGACCTTAACTAGGAGCTCCAACAGCTCTCTCATGTCATAAGCTTTATACTTTCAAAAAAACACTGTATCTACAGCCATGAGTGCTCTCATCTCTATCTGCAACCAGGCACGAGGGTTTTGGGATAAGTGTCTGCATTTTAGGAAAGCATTAAGGTGCTAAGATTTATAGGAAGGATGCTTCAGCCTGTGGCAAACTTGAGACTTCACTGCACTGCAGAACTGCATGCTACCTGTATTAATAGACTTTATAATCTGAATTTCAACTAGTAGCTCTTCTATAGCACTCATACAGTCAGGTTCTGTGTCTCTCTACAGGGAGGCCACAGTTACAAACTCCCAGGGACTCAATAGGCATTAAACAAGATTATGTCCTCCAGTCAATAAAGCTAGAAGGAAAAATATTAAGATTCCTTTTTCACCTGGGATATAAAGGTGAGCATGCTGACAGATACCCCAGTACCTAACAGTACAAGGGTGACAAATTCATAATAAATATTTCTTCAATATTTCATCTTTGCTGGATTTTCAACTCAGAATTAGGATGAATCTAGGGAGCAGCTCTAAGTTCCTTAGTACAGAAAAAGGCAGTGTATTTTCTGGTTGTTCCTCTTGACAAAGCAGTGCCGAGTGCTTTTGGGCTATGAAGATTGGAGTGGTTTTGAACAATACCAACACACTAACTTTGCACCCAGTCCACTGTGATTATTAATAACAGGTAATGCATAACACATGTCAAAGCAAAGGCTGTCAAATCTGGCTGACAACTACTCACATCTCAATCGTATAACTTGGCAATGTGGGCAGGTTTTTCCATAATATAAAGCAATTCCTATCAGCTGCAGATTGCACTTCACAGAAGGTTCAGTTTCAAGCAGATGCCAGACTCTCACTATTCATCTGGAGACATATACGGTACGTGAACAGAGTAAAGAACATATCTGTGATTCAAAATAAATAAATAATACTTAGGACAAGAGGCAAGAGCTGCAGAGTGAGCTCCCCTGCGTGTCCCATGGGATATAGTAATTGTATAGTTTCTCAAGACCCCTCAGTCCTGAGGACTGCAGCTCATCACATCCCATCTACAGCAGCCCACGCAGGTTTACATGTGTAACACCCCTTTTTGTTCCAAGAGGTAATGGATACAGTGCCAAGCAGATTGAGTGACAGGCCAGATCAAGTCCAATACCACATGTGCACTGAGGGAAGGGACTGGTGACACTGCATTCATGTTGGAGCAAAGACCATGTGCAAAAGCCACGCTTAGCATGAGACAGGATAGCTAAGAATTATTTTTGAACACACAAATGTGTAGATGTGTATGTAAAACCTGTCTGTAAATATGAGTATGTATCTGTCACTGTGTGTGTGTATAGGGGCTTCAAAACCAACCTCAATTCTTTGCTCAGCATCACAGCTGATTAGAACAAGATACTTCAGCGAGTTACTGTTAACACAAATGTAGGTTCAGGTGCAAAACATGCAATCCTTCAGTTGCACATGGGCACACAGGGTTCTGTGCCTTCCTAACCCTTCCAGGGAAGGAGGGAGGCTGAAAACCCCTTTCTATCTCTATGTTACATTATAATCAGCTTCTGTCTAGAGGAAGCCTATACCATCTTGTCTTTGGTGCTTTAGTTTGTTTCACATCAGTCATGTTTGTCTGGCTTTTTTTCCAGAAGGAAAATCTACATGACAATTTTGTTACAGTGCTTTATTAATTGCACTACTCACAAAGGGAGGAGTAGCCCACGTTTTTTCATTAAACAGCAGCAGCTGGCACAAAGGATCTAGGTTTTCTGGGGGATTCCATTCATTTAGAAGACTCTCAAATGCAATAGCCTTCTACAGGAGAACAAACTCATGACTGTGAGAGAGCAAAGGGCACACAACATCATATGCAGCAAAATGGCACTATCTCAGACCAATGGAGATTTTATGAGTTGTTCCATATTTTCCTGGCCTTGCTGTACAAGGTTTGGACACAGTCTAGTTCTTACTGCCCTCAGGGTTTTCCACCCACTTTCTTGTCACTGCACTCTGTCCCTGCTTGTGAATATGTTGGGTGAAACTTTCAGGGAAAAAATCATGCAGGTTTAGCTGCACTTGACTAGCTAGAGTTTCTCTGCTACTTTCTGCTGCAATCATGTGATATCAGTACATCCTCCATCAGCCAAAGAATAAGTTTGTTTGCACACCCTTGTGTTTGGCTACCGGATTTTACATCTCTCTGCTGGTAGCAGCAGAATCAGAGTTCAGATTTCCAGTCCACATTTGATTTCCCAGACCTAAAAATCTCATTAATCTATGAATTATCATGAATAAGTGGTTGTTTTGTTGTTTAGGGGTTGTTGGGTTTTTTGGGGTTTTTTTTCCATTTTCGAGGACAAAGTTCCATGTTCCTCTCCTTATAATGAAGTTTCTTATGGCAAACACTGTCCCAAATATGTTAATGAAAAGATTGTTCCTGGCATCAGCAGACCTGTCACAGATATAGATTTGCCCCCTTAACAAGCAAAAGAGGAAAAAAAGGAACTCACATGGAAGAGATATTTGCAAGGCTTTTATCATTTGGCCAGAGAGCAGAATAGGATATCAAGGAAGCAATTTCAAATATATCTGCAAGAACAACTTTGCTCTTGGAATACCACTACTGTTTCACAGCTTGCTCCAAGATGTTCTCATCCACCACCTTGTGAGGGAGGGTCACCCTCAATGTGTCATTCTCTTTCATTGCTTGGCAGATGGTTTCATAAGCAAAGGCATTACCCGACCAGCAGCGCCTGGCGACCTGTCAGAGCAGAAAATCAACGGGTGTAAAAATCCTACATTTCTCTTACCACATCCGTCTTGCACAATATTTGCGCAAACACTGGCACTGAATTTCACGATAATAAATCTCTCAGCCCTCTGCCAGTTTCTAGTTTCCTTATTGATTTTGCAGGTAATTTTTGTAATACCTACTTCATTTTTATGAGTAGTATTTGGGCAGACGTGGTACTTTTCCATGCATAACATTGGACAGATAACATTGGTAGAGCCAGGTACCTTATAAACTTAAATTCTCTCACTAAAAATAATCGTGCACTCCACCCGAGGTCTGCAAAGCTAGCACTTGCTTTAGATAACAGTATAATTTAAGCAATCAATGTTTTTGTAGTGGGATAAATATTTAAAAAGGAAAATGTCACTCAATGTATTTTCAACTATGAAATCAAGGAGGCAAATTCTCTGCCCCCATGTAAGGATGAAAGTCTATGGACAGACAGAACTCATAAACCCCTCTTCCATGAGCAAAACCCTGATCTATGTACAAGCAAAATTCCTCAGATGAAAAAAAAAATCAAGATTTGGCACTAAGGAAATAAGTCCTTCCCTCTATTCAATGACTTGCAAATCTCTATTATGGATTACAAATCAGTGTCTGAAATATTCAGAATGCTCAGAAGCATTCAAGAAAGAAAAAACTTAAGTTCCAATTTAGCAAAATATTTAAGCATATGATTAATATAAGGTTAATAAATTCCCAGGATCACAGCAACAGCAGCTAGAAATGACCTTTCAAGTCAAAAACTCCATTTTCCTGTCACTCACCTATGATTATTCCTGGCAACGTATTTTTAAGGGTACACTCCACCTTTTCAGTCTTATATATAATAACATGGGTAGCACTCTCAGCTTGTTCTTTTTCAACATGTGCATGGAAGACTGGGGTTTTTGCTCATAATAAATCAGAGTAGCAATAGGCTGTCTCTGATACACAGTTCTTGTTAAGGATCTGTCTCTGTTAACCTACAAATTAATATAATTATCATTCTCTTTTTTCCTTAATGGTTTACTAGTGTGTTATTTCAGATCTGGGACAGGGAATACGTGCAAATTGTTCCTACTCTTCTATCCCAAGTCATGCCAGGTCTCATGGGGATTAAAATATGTTTAGCACTGGAAAAAAAGTGCCTAAATAAACACAGTCATGAGGCAGAAAAATATTAAAGTGAACACATATAATGAGCTTTGCTTACCCCATTGGAAACATCCCAGCTGAGCATCATCTTAGCTCGTTCTTCAGCCTCCTTGGACCCATCCAACACCAGGCCAAATCCCCCATTGATCACTTCACCCCTAAAAAATATAAATGTAAGAGCATGAAATGAAAGTAACCCAATCAAATCAATCCCACAAAATTCACAGGAGTTAATTTATTCAGTTGCACTGCAAGAAGAAGCATGAGAACATAGAAATGGTGTTGAATAAGAGACTATCAGTGACCTTTTATACTTAAAAAAAAAAAAAGAGGCCTACACACTGTACTAGCTCTAAAAAAAAGTGAAGAAAGGTTAACACCTCTGATGAGCCAGGGTATTTTTAAAGGTTAAGATCTTCATGTTTGCTACACTACATCCTGCCATATAGACAGGATCATGAGGAGGACAGTGTACTTATTGAAGCAGACAGATGGATCTATTTATATTCTCTTGGGACAAATGGGAGAGCATAAGTATTTTATTAAAAAAGTGTTAACCGCCGCTTAATGCACATCTGCCTCAATCATTTCCAAAACAGTAATTCATTTTGTATGAGATACATAGATGTTTAAAGACACCAGTGCCAACTTTTCAGGAAGCAGACTTATTGGCAGAAGAAGAACAGAAATATGTTAAAACTAACAGATTATTCTTGGGAGAAATAACAGTCTGGTTTTAAAGGACAGGGAAAACACGTAGAGCAAAACATCTTGTCTGACTTCAGCATCTGGCCTGCTCAAGTTTCGCTTCCATGGCATATGGTGAATAGTGGTGGATACAGCTGGTTGCTGTAAATCTGTGTGAGTTCTGGCATTATAGCTCAGCATCAGCAATACCTGAGGGACAAGGCATATCATACAACAATACGTGGTATGAGAGACTAATGGAAATCCCTGGAGGCAGGCTTTTGTCCTCTGAGTTTTATAGTTAATATAAGTTTACAAAATTTACATAGAACAACATCAGACACATCCATTAATCAGATAGGAGCTGCATGTCTTCCAGTCCAGGAAGGAATTGCTTCTTACTGTATATTTTCCAGCAGTAACTTGATCTTCTGAGAAAATGGTGAAATGAGGCTAAACTAGAGCATCACAGACCTGAGATCTACTTCCTGAAACTAGAACTCACATTTTCAATATAATGTTGTTACTCATATGATGTTAATTCCCTTTCTCTACTTATATACACTACCCTATCACATAGCTCAGGAACTTGGAGCTCCAGATCTCACCATCATGGTACTTTTCTGTCAATTCCCTCCACTTTTGCATTATTGGACATGTTATTACTAAAAAAACATTTTCTCTTTAAAGGCACAATTTTCTTGAAAGTGACAGTTCTCATAGCAGAACATCAGCGAGTGAATCAGGTTTTTTAACAGGAAAATTTGAATCAAAGTCATGTTTCCAATTGAGATGTTTTAATACTGTAAGATCTGACTCTTCAAAATAAAACTATTCTTTTTGATTGACAGTGTCAGTGCTTTTCAGCCCGGAATTTAATTCCCAGGATGTTTTTACTGTGTGAAATTTTTCACTACTTCTGCTCTTAGTCTCATTTGGGGATGAATACAAACATTCTACTTTTTGAATAGCTCATTTTGTTACTGTCTTCTCCAAAAGAGGGGACCAGACTGGATGACAGTGTTACAAATGTAATTATACCAGGGTCAATTACCTCATCATACTCTGCTTCTCCTGTGTACATAGACCAAATTATCATTCTTTACTGTCAAAGTACCAAGCCAGAGTACACTTGGGAACATCAGTGATGCCACTGCAATGTATTTGGGTCACAGAATGAGCACCCCTCAAGACAGCCTATGGGAATTATCAGACAATAAGAAAATCACACCTCTGGATGAGTGCTGTACAAAGATATTCCATATGGGAAGATGATGATGCTCTTTCAGTGGCAAAGATTCCCTCTGTCCACAGCATCCCAAAGAACATCCTTTGAAGCTTAGGTATGAACAGAGAGCATTTGATCTAACTTGTACTCCATAAATTTAGAGCCTCTCCATCGATTCTCAGGGAGTTACTCTAGTGTAAATCAGAATCACTCATCAGAATCTGTTCTACTGTCTAAAAATCTCTCCTGCATTAAAGGCCAATGTTTGTTATGATGGATTTTCTATCAAAACTTCTCACTCTTAAAGGGGAGCATTCTGCCTTCATTAGCATTGGGTCACATTTTCAAGTAATTAAAGAAACATGTGGCATCGTGACCTGAGCTACCTCCTATAATTTCCAGATGTCTCCTTCTAAGGTGATCAAAGAAAACAAGGCCTCTCTCACAATCAAGATGTCACACTGTCAACAGAGCAGTTCGATTCTTAAATTGCTTCTGCCTTTTTGTTACTGCAGGTTATTCAGGCTCTGTGCTAATATACATTCTCCAGCAAAGAAACGGGCTGCCAAAAATCAATAACAATAATTTGCTGTAATTATAGTCAAGGTTAATCTTAAGTCTCTCCAACAGCACATGTGATCCAGATTCCAGCTAAATAAATATTAATCCTGCTTTTTCTGTTTGTCCCACAAGGCTGTAACACAGAAAAATCAAAGCAGGTAAAAAGGCACTTCTGTAGTCTCATAGGAAAGACACAGCAGATCTCAGTAGTTCCAGGCAAGCCTCTGCAGGGAGGACTCTGCAGCTGAGCACAGTGCAATTGCCATTTTTTAACTCCCTGGGCAGAAACTTTCCAAGAGCTTGATTTCTCTCTAATCACATATCTTTGTTTATAAATATATATAAGCTTCCACTTGCACTTTTACATTTCAAAATCAGCTGATGACAAGAAGAATTTAACAAGCGTGTGGAGATTTTTTTTTATGGCAAGGTCAGCTGCATTTTACAGCTTCAGAGAAAAACAAAAACAGGGTCCAAAACCCTGAAGGCATCTATCTCTTCCAAGCAAAGAAAACAATTTGACTAGGGGTTGTTTCACTTCTTTTACCACCTTTAAATTATCCCCCTCTCTCCTTAGAAGGCCAAGGGGTGCAGCTCTTTAACTAGCCAGGGTGGTGCCACGATTAGTTAAGCCAAGCAGAACCACCTGTCGTGCCCCGGCTTTCAGGGCCTCTCCAGACCACAGCAGCTAATGACACAACATTGTTACCACGTCTGAGTCTCAGCATGGTGGCTTATTAAGGCTTGTGCAGAGTCAGGCCTAATTTTCAGGCCCTGCATTCTTCACTGAAGCACAGTAATTTAATCACAGAGGGCTGTGACTGCTCCCAAGAGGTGAGTAGAAGGTGAGCAGATACTGGTCTGCAATGACCAAGGTGAGCAGATACTGGTCTGCAATGACAAGCCCCCAAGCAGCCAGAGGAAATGACAAAAAGGATAAGCAAACCGTGTTTTTCCAGATATTTTGATTTCAGTAAATAACCACACACTAATTTTCTGATTCATTACATAAATTATAGCACCTCTGCTCTGCCTTGGGGTAAAGCTTCTTTTATGATGCAATTCCACTTAACAACTAAAACACTATAATTAAAATTGCAGTGTGGTCAGTGCCAGTTTTCCAGAAGTAAGGGCAGTCTCACTATTCAGCCAAGCTCTCTGAATTGCCCAAAGGGCTGGAAATGTGCAGGAGGGATTGGCTTTAGAGAAGCCAGAAGTAGGATCATTTGTATCCTTCGAATTAAGCATCATCAGTGCAAAAACATTAATGGTATAAGTAATTATTTTAGTAATACTAATAATGATAATTAGCATAAAAATATCCTGAATACTTTGAACAATGTGTTGTGGTTTTCTTTACTTGTATTTCAGATGTTTTAAAAGGTTGAACTCAGTTAAGGCAATTCAGACAGAATTAGTCTGCTGCTATCTCTGGAGTCTGAGATTGAGGTGACCAGAGTCGGAAGACATTCTGGCATATATTTTCCATTCAGAGTTATGGAAATTGTCAAGGAAAGCCTGGCTATGGCTTCTTATCACTGAAATCAGTAAAGGTAAACTTTCATTTCATGTACCCAAGCTCTTAGAGAGCTTTCTCATCCCCTTGTTCAATTTTGCTCTCATGTACCTTCTATGCAGTAGTTACTTCATTGAAATCAAAGGAATTAAGAGTACAGAGGGAATTCTTCAGCTGACCTCAAGGGATATTTTCTAGTTTCAGCTCATCTGGATGAATAACAATTAAATATCATCAAATGTCTCTGAGGATAACATCTTCCACAGGTTCTTTGGATTGCTGTTGTTGGCGTATTCCAGCACTGGTTAAAACAGGGAAGTGGGAGGGTTCACTACAGTATTTCAACTCGTGACACTACCAAAAGAAAACATGACTGTAAATAGGAGAGGCTTTGCTGGAATATGCTGGAAACAACAAACCATAACTAAAGACTCTGCAATGTGGCCAGGCTATTCTTTTCCCTACACTACTGCCAATCCAGAGTAACCTTTTAGTGTCACATGGAGGAGATTAGTTTCCCTCTCCATATATAATACTTCTTTCATTCTGCTTCTCACTTCAAGCATTTCACTAGTTCTGCATCTCAGGGAAGGAGATGTTTAATTCAGTCCTTAGCGGTGTCAGGCACGAGCAGGGAAAGAAAGACTCTGGGGTTTGCTGGCACCTGAGCAGTTTTATATCAATAACCCCTAATTGCACTTCAGCACATGAGCATTTATATTGGGGTCCTAAGGTCACAGATTTAAATACAGCTTAAGGGGAAACCTAAACATAATCCATCCACTAACACTCTGACTACACATCTGTGAAGACAACTCTGAAAGTAGGATCTGTTCAAAAAGACCACAGCAGACTGTCCTTGTTTGGCAAATTAAGTTGTTCAAACTGTGCTGTGGCCAGTCTTTAAAACAGTTTTTCTGGACATATGGGCATTAATTAGAAAAGCCTCTACAACACCACACTGCCTCATAATTTGTCCTCCCAGTCCTTGTTTCCAAACCCATCCTTCCCATCATCATGACATCGTACTACTCCAGTACTACACACATCTTTTCAGCAGTTCCCTCCTGTCTCTCCTCCTCACACACATGCACAGCAGTGGGAATGGGATTCAGAGTCCAGCTTTAGAAACATAAACAAGCTCTTACCAGCCAACTCCACCACCATTGTGCAGTGCGACCCAGGTCGCTCCTCTGAACGAATCTCCCACAAAGTTCTGCACTGCCATGTCTAGGAGGAGAGGAGAGGTGTTACGGATCTCACATGCTGCACTCGTTTCTCTGTTGTGCTGCTCACTCCTTCCATTGACACCTCCATTGTGGCTGTGGGAAGGCAGGGCTTACTCACAGCTTCTCTCACAAATTTACACTCAACATCTCATTCTTGGGAAGAATAGGCAGGAGAGATTGTCCTCCCACTCGCTGCCCCTACACTGGAGGAAAGAAATGCCGGTTTCACCCTGTGGTTTGTGAGGACTGTGGTGCTTTCTGCATTTGTGCTCCAATTCAAGCAGATGAGGGACCTACCACTCCTCAGCTGGGAGATACCTCCTCAGGGTGGACAGAGATGCAACCCCCTCTTTTGGGTGACTCAGTCGTGGAAGAGCAGGCTGGAAACATCTGTGTGGATGGATTCAAAATGGGGAGGACACCTGAAACACTACACACCTTGCAGTTCTCTGAAGTCTGAAGTATTTTCAGATCTGAGTGAAGAGTTATTTCAGCCCTATGCAGAAAACCAGCCTAAAGCTAAGGAGTTGCATTTTGGGAACAAAGTTGGGATGAAAGTTCACCCCAATTCTCTGAATATGAGGGAATTTTACCCTGAACAGGAACTGCTGAAACCACAAAGAAGGTTTCTTTTGTTTTAAAAAAAACCCACACTAAACTAACAAACAAAAAAACCCACCCTCAAAAAAACAAACCAAAAATCCCTCAAAGAATGTAATTTAGCAAACAAATGTAATTTGACTAATATAAAATGCATGACTTCCACCAAATTATTCACTAGAATTTTGGATATTTACTACAATATGTGCTAAAGCATATACCCAGAGAGGTGGAAAGAGGTACATACGGAAAATAAAAGAGTAAAAATTACTGAAAACATTTGTCTAGATTTAATTCAGAGGAGATTCAATACACAATTTGCCATGTTTTTAACAGGAAAAATAAAATAAAAACAACAATATCCCTACCAGCCATATTTGCAGACCCAATTATGTGTCTGATGGAAAAATGAGTTTATTTGAGCACTAATCTATGTGGAACCCTGTCAAAAGCCCCATTATGGTATCTTTTATCTGACATTATGTCACTTTAATAATGCAATTATCATAATTACAGTGCTGTCAAGATGGAATGGGAGAGATCTAAATCACCATGTTCTAAAATGTACAGATTTCCTCCTCAGCCACTAGCATGATAAGAGTGGAGGTTGGACAAGGAGCATGGCAAGTGAGCTAACAATAACCTGCTGCTCTTGGCTTTGATAAGAGTCATCGACTGCAAATGTCTGTGCTGAAATACACTATGCAAAGCAGTGATAACCCATCAGTCTGAGGTACTTTAAAACAAAATGAGACAGACATACATTCGGGAAAAGTCCTGTGTGCCAAAGAGGAGCCAGTTTCACCCCAACCAGTTCAAATGTGGTGTTAAAACAATAGGAAAGAAGGGCGAGGAAGACTTAAGGTGTTCTTTTATTACCTCCAGAAGCTCATCTGGTAAAATAGAGTTGGGCTGGTTTCAAAGATCAGTGATATCAGTGGTCAACCAGCTTTAGAGAAGCCCTTGGAGAAGGCAAATGGTTCGTGTAAATCGCAAAATGCAAAGAAACCCATAAAGGATGATGAGCAATGGGGTTTATCAAGCCTTGTTTCTATTGTCCTCTTCTGAGGGCACTGCCTGACATTTACTTATGTTGCTAAGCCCTTTGATGGAGACATTACTTTGGATTGCTGTTCTCAATTGCAGCTGCACCATTTTCTCACAGCTTGGCAGAAACCAACACAATTCAAGACCTCTATTCATTTGACCCATTAGAACTAGGCAACACACTCAAAGTGTGCTGAAGAGGGACTGAAAGATACAGCTAAAAGCCTAATTTCACCAGGAAATCCAGTTAAGATAGCAGGGAACTTTTATCCTTAAAATTGAGCCATAATTTGGTTCTATTATGAATTCCCATAATGGAAGTAATTCAATATGCTCAGCTACCTCTATCACAATTTCTCTTTCTACAGCAGCAGATCCTCCAATTTCACACCTCTTTGTGATTGTCAGCTCATGACATATGGAAACACTACTGGGCTAAAGCTATTATCATAATTTCCACTTTATAGATGGAAAAATGAGGAAGATTTTGGTTAGAAATTGCTTAGTGCTTCATTCATTTTTTTGCAGGTTTCCAATCTGGTGTTTCTTGTGTTTATTTCTCTAAAGCATCATTTCAAAAACTTAAAAGTAGTCTGGTTAGCTCAGGTTGGGTGCGTAGCATTAAAGGCTGCTTTTGTATAAAAATCTACACAATTTGCCCCCAGTCACACCATAAGTGAATAACAAGGCTTGTAATCTAATCCAGAATACCTGACTTCCATTCTTATGCCTTTACTATGAGAGTATGTTCCCTTATGAGCAGAAAAGTTCCTTTCAGAAACTCTAGATTGTTTTCTTGAGTCCTCAGGCAATGGAATGAAAGCAGCTGTGAACCTTTTTTGCTTTAAGCAAAATACTATTATAGCCCTGATTTTGATCCTGTGGATTCCAAGGAAATATGGCTGTAACTGCTTGGATCACCTGTTTGAAACAGTGAGGTGCAAAATTAAAGTCAAACAGAAAATACAGTCCTCTGAGACTGCTCTCCATTTGCATTCAGGTACATCTGGTGCATCTTCATTGAATTTCCAGCATTGTTCAGGACTTGTCCTATATAAAGAGCTCCACATTCATGTCTGTATCACTACTAAATCCCACAGAGCTTCCCAGGAAAATCTGATTAATTGGGATTAAAGGGTTAAACAAAAACATTTTTAAAACATCGCATAAAAAACTATTTATTTCTCTTTTAAAGCCATTTCCTTGCTTGCCCACACAGACAAGTCTCAGCTGCTCCACTGACCTGCACAAAAGGCGGATCCATCGTAAATGTTTGACGTTTCTCTGAAAGGACTGTCAGTCCCACTCACATCGTGGTGATCTCGGCTGAGGACTACTGGAGCCTGCAAAAAGCCAAGGACAAGAAAGTGGAATCCTTCATGGGTTGGCATTGCTGCTGAGGATCATTATCTGCTGAATTCACTTCTGTCTTAAGTAATTTCAAATCTCAGCTTTGCCCCCCCTCTCCTAAACCCCCAAAACACCTTCTCTGCCTGTTATTATTTATTCTAAAGCAGTTGTTCACATACTGTTCATGAAAGCCACCATGCCTTCATAACAAAGAACAACAGCCTGTTTTCATGCCAATGGCATCCTCAAAGGTGGGCAGGGAGAAGAGGGGAAACAGTGAGGTTATTTGATCCAAGCATTCCTTTGATGAAATTTCTAAGACATTTTAGTATGCAAAAACCTTCATTCAGAAAGAGTTCTGTTTGCTGTTGAAAATCAAAATTAACAGTAAAACGTTTTACAATTTTTTTATGACCTTGGACTAAAAACTTAACAATAAAAATCAGTGATTTCATACATCTCAAACAAGTCCGTTCTTGATTTTGAATTTAATTGACAGTATGAATTAATATCAGCTTGCAGGTATTCATTACCATTTGCCATGCACTAGGTTTGTATAAGAATAATTCACTCTTGGCATGGTGTGGTCTGGAATTAGCTGACTCTGTTTTATGCTGGCAGTGAATTAGAAAAATCACTGAAAAGATACATGAGCACCCAGCTTGCAAGAGCAGGAATGGAGATTTCCAGAAACAAAAGAAGGGCAACAAAATCCAAAGGGCCTGGGAGTCTGACCTTGTCAGTCATAGCTCCAAGGGAGTGCTCTGGCTGGTCAGGTTTATTTTATGAGACTGGCTTGCAGTGACCTTCATTTGGAATCCTGAGTAGGTCAACAGCATTTGAATTATTTAACTAACATTTTCTAAGTAACAAAAACCAGACCTTTCCAGATAGAATCCATTTTAAGTTTTACTTGAGTTTGCTCCTTTAATAAGGGTAATTGTGATCCAACTATAAAAAGAGATGGAGATGAACAAGTGACATTGTCTTGGTCTGATGCTGCTGTACACACAAGTAATCAAAGAATATCCTGAGTAGGAGGGGACCCACAAGGACCTAAGTCCAACCCCTGGCCCTGCACAGGACCACCCCAAGTACAAGGTATAATTGCTGAGTGGTGCCTTCAGGAATTTGGTCTCCCCGGGATGTCACATTGTACATCTACCTACAATATTCACAAAGAACTTAGAAAATCTCTACACAATCTTCCCCACAGTATGTACTTTTACTACCACTACACAGGGTCAGTGGGATTTTACCCAGATGGGTAAGATATTAGAATTATGCTCTACAGGGGCAGTGTCAAGCCTAAGGATTTTTTCTATTCACACATGCAATGCAAATTGACTGCAGAGCTTGCTGTAGCTATAATATGGCTGCAAGTGAGGGATAGAGGGGAAGAAGCCCTGGGGAGTGGCACAGTCTCTTGTTACCTCTAACATTTGGGGCACCACTGAGGAGTTAGAGTCCCTGCCTCATGTTCTCAGCAAATCACAGAATGATGTGTTGTGCTTGTAGATGCCCAAACAGAAAATAAGGCAGATTCCCGTTATGAAAAAAAGGTAGCCTATTTCAGAGAGTTTCTAAACCCATCTCTCTCCTATTACATAGTGCAATATAGGTGGCAGGCAGAGAAAAGGACTGAGCTCTAACATACTAACAGAAACTGCTTCCCTGTGAATGGCACTTTTGCTCTCACTGGTTGCAGTCCTCCTTTACCACCTGCCACTCCAGTCTCAGATATTAAGCATAATTACCAGACCATATCAAGACAAAAAAGACAAACCTTAATCTTTCCTTCAGAAATCGCTCTGTTAATAGCCACAGCTATAGACACACGACCCCTCTGATCAGAATATAAGATTCTAGCCTGAGAGCCAACAACCTGGAAAAGAAAAATGACAGAATTATAAGGTTCTCTGCAGCTGGTTTATCTTCAGGCCCCAGATGAATGGAGTCACAGGAGTGACCCCTTCCCTTCTATAGGAAAAAGTGCAGATTATTTCTTCAGAAGCATCCAGCTTCCAGAAAAAAAGAAATTAAACCCCCTCTTTGAACTTAGTTTTATCTCCACTCACACAATCCATGAGATACACTTCTGTATTCAGCTGCTGGTCCCATAAATTCCACTTTTTAAATCAACCTGATTGCTAGGCTATAATCCCCCTATTAACAAATCCCTTACCAGCAGCTGAGATGCAGAGATTTGGAACTGATGATGGTGGGCTGGAAGGGAAGAGAAATGTGGAGACAAAGAATAGCACAGCTATGTCCTGCACAGCTCTGCTGCTCTCCACCCCATAGACCAACCTGGCTTCCAGATTAGGAGAGCACATATGAGCCCTACAGCATTAGTGGTTAGCTTCACATGAGAGCCTGTCTAAAAGAAAAACAAAGGATGCTCCACTGGCATCCTGCTTCCCACAACGCAAAAGGACGGCAGCTCTCGCCTTATCACCTGTTTGGAAAGGGTTCTGGGAACTGCAGGTGTGAAGAGGCTGGCCCAAAGCAGTGCCAAGAGGGACATTTGAATAGTGCTCTGAAAGAAGTGTGGTTACAACTGAGGTGGAGCATGAAAGACTGATACGTTTCATTCCAGATACAAGAGTAGATATTGCTGGATTATTTTAACATTTCCAGATGAGGAAATTAAGGCAAATAACTGTTTCAGCTTACCCTAAGACACTGCTATGGAGAGAGAAATTTAAATTGTCAGCCCTGGGAGCTACAGCCAGTGTTCTTATTCATGCCCACTCCTGCTTTTCACCCCAGTGTTCAAGAACTGCATTTGGGACCAGGAGCAGTCACATCTGCTGAAGGAGGTTGTGAACTTACCAAGCTGTGCCTGCCAGCTTCCCGAATCCAGCGGATGTTGTCATGGTACTGCTGCTTCACAGATGTGCTCACTTGCAAGAGAAAGCAAAAAAAAAAAAAAAAGGGTTTGAAAATTAATGCAATGTGCTCTAAATTTACATTAATTCATCTGGCAGCTCTAGAAAGTCACATTCTACTCTCAAATATAAGCACGCATATAGGAAATGCTGTATAGAATCCTCTGTGCAGCTGATGCAGTAACTGCACCATAGATTTAGAGAAAGGTACAATATGTCACTCAGGAGACAGCTGGAACAATAACTCCCATTTAAATCTTTAGCAAACTAAATTTAATCTTGAAATACGGGTTACATGTACATTTTATGGTCACCTGGCTTGCTGCCTACTAAATGCCCATTTATTTCCAGTCCTTCACTACATTAGAAGCTTTATCAAACTCCATGACATTGGGTACTACAGCTCAGTCTTGCACCAGGTAGTAAAGCACTCCTTTGAGACAGCTAGCAGAAATTCTCAGAAGCAGCTGGCAACACCTACTTGAGGATAAGTTACACCAGTGCTGGGATATAAATTTATAGCACAGCAGTTGTTCTGTACTAAATGGCCCTTGTGAATGTTTTCATCCAAAGATAAAGCTGAGGTGTCTTATCCTACAAACTGAGGTGTGTTGCCTTACATTACTATGGGAAAAAAACTGCACAGAAAAACATACTATGGAGTAGCTACTCTATGTGTAAATCCACCCTACACCTTGTTTAGATATATGTATCTTATTAATTGAGAAGAGAAATATATATAATGGGTTTATATTCTCCAGCTTCTTCTCTCATTTACATCTGTGCCATTCCACCTCAATAAGTCAAACCAAGGGGGAGTAATAATAAAGATATTTGAATTAAAAAAACGTGAAATATGGCACATATCTATCATATACCTGGTGACCTCAGTACAATCAACTGCCTCCAAAGGCATGGCACCATCTGCAGTAAGTAACAAAAGGGAGAGGGGGTATGAAATGGGACAGAAGCATTGCCTTACTGTCTAATTTATGGGGCTTTTACAGCACAGATGAGGTTGCAGTGGCTGAAGAAGTTACTGCCTGTGAGCTCTTCCCCTGTGGGCTAAGCTATGTCACATTACCTTACCCTGAGGGGCATGGCCAGCTCCCAGGGCTTGGCTGGTGTGACAACATGCTGAGCCACAGTGACTTGCTCATCCATTGGAGCTTCAAGTCAATCCTCCCTGCAGATGCCAAGATGGAACGTTCTCCATTACCTTCCAACACTTACCTGTTCTCAAGTCAATTTATAATGTACACATAACTTATGTTTGAAAGTCAAACTGCAGAAACTGCACTCTGCGAACTTGAAACTGTCCACTGAACAGCATGTTTAGACTACTGCCTTTCCACGAGGCCACATGTTGGCAGTTATGCAGAGCAAAAGCCAAAAAAGGAGAGAGGAAGATGCAAGATACTCATATTTAACCTGTGTTAAACACGTTGTTAAATGGAAATGAAAAATATGCTCATTCCTGCAGAGACAGGCCTTCCATACAGAGAGCTTTAATGATCCTAAGAAGACCTGTCAGTGCTCTAGGGGTTGGCTCCAAGTGATAGCTTCTAAACTCTGCTGTGAGGATTAACATGTCAGCACTTCACTTCTCAGGGAGCAAAAGATGAAACATCTGCTAGTGCTGTCCTAATAGGATTGTGTTGCCACTCATAAGCTTTAAGGAAGCAGCCTCTAGAAGGCAATGGGCAGTGTTCACTTAGGTTACTATAGATATTTAATGAGTTTACAGGAGTTACTGTTACAAAAAAAAAAAAAAAAAAAAAAAGAAGGGATCCTTTCTATCACTTTTATAAACTATCTCAGAGAGCATGTACCACATTTTATACTTCACAGTGCAAAGACTTATAGAAAAGATCTTACTGTCTGTAAATTCTTCAGAACATATCCAGAAGAGAAGCCAGATGAGAATGCTGGCTACAAGGACCTATCTCAACTCAGCACATCTGTCCCTCCCAGCCAGCAACAATAAACAGTCATATTCTCTCTCCTAAATAGTGGTATATCCAAAGTTTGATTTCATCAGTTATCCCAGGGGAAGTGAGGAATCCTACCTTTTATTTAGTCTTACTTCCTGTAATTGAAAAAATCTTACAGTTTCTTATAGAATAACCTTAACTTTAGAGTAATTCCATGTGTCTCATTTGCTATAATGCTGCCTTACCTCCCTATCCCAACAGGAATGTGTTTTGAAGTCAGGCAAATTGCTGTGTTGCTTATGGTATTTCATAGGCCCTTGTACATATTTAGAGTTTTAAAGACATTAGAAAGCACTAGGCATTCAGAGAAATAGTCCCGAGGAACACAGAGACTGGCTCCCTTTGCTCTTGGGAGATTTATATTGTTATACATCAGCTCAACCTTCAAATTACCACAGAGATTGTAAATCCAAGTTACACACCAATAATCAGTGCTGCTTCTCTCATGCAAAAGTGATCTTAAAAGCTCAAGGTACATTAGAAGTGGAAGCAGATAATGAAACTACATAAACCTTACAAACTGTGAAAATGTTCTAAGTGAAAAACTTCATCACCACGAAACAAGAAGAATAGTTAACATTGGACCCAAGGCCAGGTCCAAAGTTTAGACTTAGAATGCAATGAAGTTAAGCTCTGTGGAGTTTTCATTCTGTTTTTATAATGGATTCTTTCCTAAATTTCAAAGGTACATTCAGATTTAGATATGTGTGAGGATGTGAGGATATCCAGACCCTGAACTTTGGTCCAAACCCAGGCCTCATAGAAACTGGACAGCACATGGAATATTCAAGAACAAGTATGAATGAATAGCTGTTTATTTTCTGCCCAAATTCAGTTTTCCTTTCTCTTTGAATCAAATTCTCATTGTCCTGCCAAATTCAACAGCAAATCAAATAATAACCTTGCCCTTAAGCCTGTTTTCACTTGTTGGGATTTTTTTAAATGTAATTTTTCACTTAAATAAAAAATATACAAGCAATAGTTCAATGCTTTTTGTCTGTGCAAGAGACTTCTCTCTACAGCTTTACATTACATCTATATAAACACCCCCATACTGTTATGTACACAGTAACTGATTCGTTTCCCAGTCTTGCAATGCAAACCATCCAAAGGTCATGCATTGCTTCAGTCCTGGGAGAAGATCTCTGGAGGCTGCAGTACATGGCAGAAAAATTACTGCAAATTTCTGAAGACAAATCCAGCACTATAGTATTGGGTTTCACCCTCCCTTCAATAAAGCCAAGGGACCAGTTTTAAAAACATGGAAGTTTCCATATCCATAGACCAGAGTAAGCACTTCTGGGTTTTTGCATTTTTTGAAGATGACTCCTAAAGAAAGATTAGGAGAATAGACAGAACTAAGGACCTTGCAGACCCACTCTATCAATAACTCACCTCCTGGGAGGAAAAGGAGGCTGAACACCAGCCTTACATTATAGGAAGACAACAGTAGTTTTGTTCCAAATGAGACACATCTGAACATGGTATACATCCTTTTTTAGAAACACCATTCATGAGCCTCACAGTGATAATTGTTTCAGAACTAACAGGAGAGCATTCAAAATTTTCACAATTCTATTCATATTTCAATGAAGACTTTCACTAAAGAAGTAACAAATATTTCAAATATTACCAGGGGAAAAAAATATTATGCTCTCCTTCTCATAAAATACGCTTTGGATTTGTGATCCTTTTCCTTTTGATCCCAAGGAATTCCTCAGAATTCAAGGATACTTTTGTTGATTCTGAAAAGCATAAAGCTCTGCTCTCTGGAGATAAAAAAGCTGAGGACTTCAGTGCTGGGAGACAGTGACAAGTCTTTGAGTCTGCTATCTGACTGTAAAGGTGGACCAAGAAAAGGAAAGAAGCAGGACCCTTCCACTGCAACCTGGGAGATCAGGAATAATGTTTGTTGACACAAAATTAGCTTTGTCTCAATTTCCATTCATAAGAAGGGGATAACAGTAATAATTCCACTTTCAGGGATGTGGAAGAGTGAAAGACAGTGTAATTCCTAGATCCTAGAGTAGCACACAAAGCCGGGCAGGTATTCTAAGTTGATTCCACCAGTGAATGGAAATAGTTGACAATTTACTAACAAATGACAAAAGAACCCTCAAAATTGTAATCACAAAAAAATGACACTGGATGGAGCACCACACCCATGAAACCTGGGTTTCCTGCCACTGATCTCCTTGTTAACCTGCTGAAAACCTCCCTGGATTCCCATGCCTCATTCACCTGTGACACAGGGGGCAAAGCAATTTGACTCCTTAAATTACTTTTGGAGACCTGTTGATGAAAGACACTGTTTGCCTTAAAGTTTCAAGGTGACAAAGTTCAGGAAAACCTGTAACAAAATTAAAATAAAGGTTCTTAGCCAAAATTGCACAATAGCTTTGGGATCAACATCTGTGGTGTTTTTATGTTTTACCTACTGGTTACGCTCCTTACAGGAGTTTGGAGAACAGTGGGATTTTCTGCCCACATGGAAAATGAAAGAGCCTGCTTTCTGTGTTTTAAGCCAAAAGCTAACACACATTTCCCAACTCTTAGTTTCCTTTTCTGTCCAGAAGTGACAGAGGCATGGGATGATGTCTTACCTCCCTTACGTATAGAGTCCTCCAGCACTGACATGGCAATGGAGTCAGTCGTAGCAAGGTCCTTTGGGTCACCTGAGGTACAAACCCAGCGGAATGGCCCAAATCCCAGGGAAAAAATGTCCCTGGGAATAGAACATGTTTCATTAAGAGATAGTTGAAATTCTTTCCTTATTTATCCTGGCTGCTAGCAGTGCTTTTCTTTCATTAGCTGGAGACAGAAGAATTTGAAACATTTTCAATGAACTAATCCAAACAGAAGCATCAAGGACCATTAACTGAGAAATTAAACAGTGGTGTTTCATGCAGCCATTGACTGGTGTATAAAAATACAGCCAGGCCAGAATTTTGATAGTCATGTTGGGCAGTTCAATCAAACAAGTGCATCACCAGATGACTTGCAGTTTTTCTTCTCTTTCATCAAATATACTCTGCCTGCTGCCTGGTCTTTGTGTCCTTAACCCAGGCTAACCCTGGGTGCATCTACACTACCAGACAAGTGTAGGTTCTGAACAAGTGCCTGAGTCCAGACTCATTTGCTGCCCACATTGTTTACATACAATAGTGAGACACGCTTCAGCTGAGGTCCGGAAGAAAAGATCTAGTCTGGTTGGTGCCTTACTCCACGTTCAAACTCTTATTCACATGGCACAGGCAAGTTAAAGCATGAGTCAGAGGAAAAATGAGTTATAAATCCAGTCCCTCAACATATCTCCTGGGCTCAGCTGTTTCCACAAGCAGCATGTACATCTTGGGAAAGAGGCTGGTGACATGGGCCGACAAATGTCCTCTTTCAGACGTGCTTTTAACTTCAGTGGCTTTGATGATTTGGAATTGGGTTCTACTGCTCTGAAGAGAAAAGCTCTCAATTTTTAGCACCCATAAGTGAAGTTGCTTATAGTTACAGTTTGAAGCTGTGACCTGGCTCTTCTTTTGAGTAGAACTGCTTAAAGGAAAATTCATAGAAAAAAAAAATGCAGCTAATTCATGTGAAGGAGTAAAGAGTTTTGATTTGGCAACATTTCAGCCCAGACTAACTCTGGCATAACGCCTGCAAGATCAATTTTCCAACTGCTGTTGCCTCCTTTTGATCCTTCATAGTGCACTGCAAATTTGCATTAATCTCTGTAGTACTCTCCCCTAAACAGAGGGAGTCACAAGGCACTTAAGAGCATATTCCAAACTGCCCAACATACCCCATGATGTGTTGAACGTAGGAAGGATATCGAAATTCTATTTTATTTGCTCCTTTTTTCTCAACATCAGCACCTATAAAAGAATTTTAATAGTGATTCAGTGAAAAAAGATCCATAAAAGGTAAACCTCTACTGCACCTAGGTTCCCATGAAGGTTGTATCTCATTCAGAGAGGGTCAGGGGTCTCAGAGAACAAGAGAAAACGAGAGGCTAAAGAGTTAAAATAACACAGTGGCCAACCCCATCCTACCAACATATACAGCTGGGAAGATGCATGCAGGATTGTCCTTGTTTCCACCTACAAATCCAGGATCTACTCACCAGCCCTTTGAGCTTCCAAGAGAAAAGCGTTGCCATAATCCCAAAAAAACATGCCCTTATCAGCAAGTTTGTTAATAGCAGCCACATGCCTCCTCAGACTGAAACAGAGAAGGAAACAGTTATTCTTGAGTTTGATGAAATATCAAAAAGAATAATATTGTGAACTCACTAAAGGTATGGGAGTAGGGGGAGACAGATGGAAAGGAAAGACCCCAGATAAATTCAGACATAAACCCATAAGTCATCAGTTGAGATGCTTTCAGTCTCTATAGCACCTCCAAATCTTGAAGTAATTTACACTCATTAAGGAAACTTCATTCACTGGCAATGAGGGGTCACATCTTTCAGCAAAGTGATGCAGCCAGATCTGGGGATGGAGGGTAATAACAAAAAACTGTCTACATAAAACTGCTCAACGGTTTCAGAAGTTCACAGAGCAGAGACAGAAAAGCTGAAAGTGGCTAAACATCATTGTTCTGGCCTCACCCTCGGCCAAAACAGCCCAAATGGCCCTTTCTTTCCAATAGTGGGCCGGCCTCAGGGCTGGTCCCTGTGATACCATTTCCACCTAATATTAACTAGTTCTAATATCAATGCATATTTGCATATGGACTTGTACATGCGTAGGTGTAACCTCTTGGAGTTCTGGAGGTAAATCAATGACTATCAAATGAGAATGGATTTTTTTTAGGCCATATCTAGCTTGTTAGAAATTCTGATCTTATACAATACAGAATATTCCTAAAGTGGTGAGTAGGTGATGTCTCCCATATTGTGACTGATAGATGTACAAGCACTAAATAGTGCAACTTTACCCCAGATTTCTACTGAAACAAACAAACAAACAAACAAAAAAAATCTAAGAAGAGAGCGTTCTTGAAAGAAAGACAGAGATCTGATTACTTGCAGAGCAACTAAACTTAAAGGTTAAAAAGATGTATTGCCAAAACATTTACCTCTCTTGCACCAGGGTCCGGAACTTCCCTGGATCGGTGGAAAGGAGCTGCTTTGCTTCCTCAAAGCCAAGCTGTACTGGATAGTACCCCCCATTAAATGGGTTGTGACAAGAAGTTTGGTCAGACCCCAGATCAACCAGCAGCTCTCCTGTTTTGTCCAGCTCATAGACCAACCTCTCCCTGGGGAAGACAGTAAATGGAATGTTTGAACATAAGCTGTCATTTCACAGTCTGGCTCCTCTTTTAGGAGAATTTCTTCCAACCCAAAAGGTTGTTTGTGACAGTAGGCCCTTGGCTAAGGCTTTGCAGGAGGCTAAGCCAGGAGGTAGGAAGTGATGGTACTGAAGATTTGGGTGCAACTTTTATATTTCACATTTACCTGTGCAGGAATGCTGATAGATGAGTTGGATACCAGTATGACCTACCAGTCTTACTGGTCAGCCTCAGCCCTTGGTATATGGTGTGACAAGAGTTAACATTGAATAAAGCCTCAAGAGCACCAGGACTTCTACCCATTACTTTATTATTTTTATTTAATCAATACCTCAGTACTTCTATTCTTCACTTATAGTAGCCTTCCAGTACCCAAAGAGGCTTACAAGAAGGCTGGAGAGGAACTTTTCGTGAGGGCAGGTAGCGACAGGAAAAGGAAGAATGGCCTTAAGCTGAGAGAGGGATGGTTTAGATTAGATATGAACAAGAAATTCTTTATTATAAGGGTGGTAAGAACTGGAACAAGTTGTCCAGATAGGTTGTGGACTTTCCATTTCTGGAGGTATTCAGGACCAGGCTGGTTGGGACCCTGGTAAACCTGGTCTCATGGTAGGTTCCCTGCCTGTGGCAGGGGGGTTGGAACTAGATGATCTTTAAGGCCCCTTTGAACCTGAACATGTCTATGATTCACTGAAGTCAAAGACATTTTCTTGCAATCCAGTTAGTGAAAGATTAGAAGGAAGTAGATAAATTCTTTCTTCATCCAAGGAAGAATCTTAGAATTTCTTTCCCTGAGCCATTTATTGTTCCATAAGGAAAGGAGAAGCATGAGAAACAACTGGGAACTGGAACACGAGGATGAACATCTCTCTTTTGACAATACTTTTTCATTAACATCTAGAGTAATGTACTCAGCCCTAGATTTAATGTCTCTTCCAAGTCTGGGAATTAATTCCAGATTGACTAACAAGCCAGAGCATTAATGTATCCATTATCCATACATACTACTTACCATAGATCTACCACATTCCCATGGTAACCCAAACTAAGGGCAATCTTATTCTTTCTTGCTTCTCTAGAACAGAATAAAAAGATGGGTTGAAGAAAATGCACCTCATTCCATCTTGCAAAGTATAAGTGCCACACAGAATCAAACCCAGCAAAAGTCTGTATGTAGTTTTCAACACTTATCTAGAAAACAGATCTTTCAACCTTTGCATAATTGTTAATCACTGATTCCATAAAACTTGAGTGATGCTTCAAGTGTAACATCAGTTGTAATTGCTCTATGCATATTCATGAAACAGAATGAAGACACATTTAACATATCCAAATGATATGAAGCATTAATAGTCACTAATAATGACTGCTGCAGTTTGGGAAACCAGAATCACATTCCAAAGCAGACTTGGAATAAGAAGAGCTTCCCTCAACCCCTCTGACATGTACATTAAAATGGCACAAGGCAGAAAGATGTGAAGTGAGGGTTAGGAAGCAAAGATAAACTCACTGAATTATCTTGCAAGTCATACCTAAGGCGAGCAATGCAATGGTCCAGGTTGTCAGAGATTTCCATCAGCCATCCCTGCTTGTGGCGTTTCAGAAGTGCTGCTTCATCGACCTGGGAGTAACAGCAGAAATCTGAAAACTACCATTTCCCCTATGTAGTCACTTTTACCTTTAGTTTTTCAATTACCCTACAAGAAAGAGTAGCAAAAAGGTAAAGGTAATAGCCCTGCTCTTACCTTGAGATATACCTCTGCCTATATATAATAAAGATATAATATATATAATTATTGTTCAAATACTTATTTTTCACCTCCAATGTTCTTTTTTACACTTTTTGTTCTCTTTTACTCCAGGTTCAAAGCAAGAAATATTCTTGATACATCACTTCCCAAAATATTCTACAAACAAAAATTTATCATTAAAATTGTACAAGAGGTAATATTTTTCTGCCAACTTTAGTTATTGTTTTTCTTCATGAGTATGTTAAAAAGCAAAAATGTTTCCAATTTATTTTTCAGATCTGGCTATTTCTTGTGAAAATTGTGGTTTTAATTGATTAAGAAAATATTTTCTTTGATCAGCTAAGAGAGATGTTTCTGCTGGGTTTCCCAAGATAAAGGTATGGTTTGCTGAATAAAATTAACCCTCACTTTTGTTCTTGGACTGCTGGTTGAAAATCTCAACCAAATATGGAAAAGAAGAAAGCACTTTCTTCTCCCCGCTGGCTAATGCCACCAAAAAATAGCCCAGATCAAAATAAAACCGTCTTTAATTCCCTCGCTTGAAATTTGAAGCTCCAAACAAGCTCAGTCCCAAATCTGTACTCTCTTCTGGGCTCAGCTTCTGTGTATGCCAGTGTGTATGTGCCTAAGAGACAGCTGGATAAAAATATAAGTGGATGGACAAACTGTGGAGGCTTTGAACCATTAATATGGAATCTGTGCCAACATATGAACTTGCACATCCATTAATACTTTTATAATGAGCTATCATTGGCATAAAGCAAGTGGCAAAATTAATTTAAGCCAATATTCTGTGGTAGCAACAGATTTAAAACCCCCACAGTGATGTGCGTGCATGAGAACACACAACCTGACTAACTTCCACTATTTCATGAAAGCATTTTTTACTTCTCTGTATTCCATTCCCATCATTTTCATTCTTTCTCATTAAGAAGGTATTTACATGTTAATTAATTAGGTTCTGTATTCAGGAGTTGCTTAAACACCAGGAAACCTTTTCTTTCCCAATTATTCTTAGCATGAGAAACCTCCCATAATTTTCCACATCAGTAATAAAAAGCTATCCTTCCAAAACCCCAGATTATGATAATAACAGTGTCACTGCCAATGGAATTATTCAATAAAGTCAGGTGCCGTGGGGGACAGCTTCTTTTGAGTTATTTAAATCAGCGCAGGAGGAAAGATATTAAGTGGTCTGTATGAATTACAGGAATTGGGTTCATTTAAATCCCCACATAACACAGATCAAATCTATTTAAATTTTACCACATCCTACATATTTTACTTTAGCCCCCTCTGACATTCTTAGCCCTTCACAGACTTGCCAGCATACTCAAGAAAACTAGCTTCCTTTGAAACACACTTGCAAAAATATGCTCATTTTTCATCAGCATCTCGGTAGTTTTAAAAAAATTGCATAAAGCTGATGACCAAATGTTGCCTCCAGTGTAACCCCAGAGAGCCCAGTGCAGCTCCGAGGAGACAGTCTGGCCCTCCACACAATTATTTCATAAAATTACAATCTGCTTCCTGTCAAACAGAAGAGGTAAAAGACTTGCACCATTAATCCCTTCTGTCAGAGCTTCGTAAGCCCTGGCTGACAAAGCGATATCTCTTGCACAATTCAATGCCATTTGCATAAATAGTTTCTTAAACAAATAATATGTACATATATATAGTTATCCACATGTGCTCCTGAGACTCATTTCCGACAAGGATCATCTCACAGGAGATAAAAACCAGGCGATATTCAGTCTCCTGAACAAAATCATCTGCAGCCGTAGAGATGAAAAGGACAAAGGAGTGCCGTGAACAGCACTCACAGGAGTCTTGCCTTTGTATTCCAGCATTTGAGAGATCATGATGACGGAAGTCTGAATAAATATAATTTATGCATTAATAATTTATTCAATAGTAAATTGAATACATTTATTTAATCTGCAGAGCATACTTGAGGAAATCTCAAATACATGCAAAACTCACGTGCCAATAAAACCACTTTTGCACCACTGTTATAAAGCAGGTGAAGCCTCAGCCTTCCATGAACAAGACCTGAGCTGAGCAGAGCAGTCAGGTTTACTGCACACCATGTGGGCAGTCTGACCCATTATGATTTGAAGTTTAATTGTGCCAGAGGCTTTAAAGATTAATCAAAGTTAAATATTATAATTAATACCTTTATAACATAAATGATTTTTGACATAAGAGAATGCAGGAATTCTCACAGGAATTGCCTGTAGAAGTTACACCTTTTCACACATGAAATGAGGGTAGTTCAAGCACTGAGAGCTCATCTAACAGCATCATTCTGCATTATTTGTGAAGCAGTCATAATATCCTTGCAGTCTGATCCAGTGAGCGTATGAATAGAGAGAGGAATAGCATTGAAAAATGCTCAGCAATGAAAAGGACAGACAGATCTTAGAAAACAGTATCTTTCTTGAGTTTTTGTCAGGGTTACTTGAGGAACATGTCAGATCAGAAGAATGTGGGCTGATTCAGCACATGAAGGAGAGAAGACAGAACAAAAGCAGTATTGCTCTCACCTCTGCAATGATCCCCACACACCCAGCAATGACTGCAGCCTTTGCTTGAGCCCCACTCATCCCTCCGAGACCAGAAGTCACAAACACCTTCCCAGACAGGTCTTCTGCCTTCAAGTAGCGACGGCCTGCATTGAGCACTGTGAGCTGCACACAGCAAATAGAGCAATCACCAGGAGATGTTTTCTCTGCAGTCCCTTAAATTTAAAGATCTTCTGTCCCCTTTGCAAACAGACAAACTCTGCAGTCACTGAACATGTGAACAGTTTTAATCTTTTAAGAAGGACACATGTTACAAAATGATGGTATGAAACCACCTGTCCTGATTATGTTTATTTCTCTCACCATGAAATAGAATAATCGGTGCTTCCCAATATGCTGCTCTTGAGGTATAGGGACTTGTTAAGGATGGCTGCAAAGGATGGATAAGGAAAACAGCCAAGAAAAGGTTTTTGTAGAACTCGTTTGGTCAATTGGTACTTCATGTATTGTAGCTAAATATGAGCTCAAATTAAGACCTTGACTGCAAATCCCTTCAGGTCTGTGCCCTAGATAAAATGTATCTAAGCGAAAAAACACTAATTGTTTAAGGAGCAGGCAATGAGAATTTCTTTAGTAGCCAGAACATCCTCTCACCACAGCCCAACTCACTCCAGTCACCAGACACTATGGGAGAAATCCTCCTCCAAAACATACTGACAAATAGACCTTTCCCCAGTTTCTTACCACTGTCCCGTGTACTATTCCCTGAGGCCCAATGTAGCAGTAGCTCCCTGCAGTCATCTGACCATACCTAGAGACAGCAATGAACACTGTGAGACCACATTTTACTCAGGCTGGAATGAGTTCTGTACTCCACCTGTTTTCAGTATAACAAAAAAAAAAAAAAACCCTCTGTGTTTTAATTTGTTGTTAAAGGTCTGCTATTCTCAAATTCACATATTAACGAAGTTTTGTCATTAGCAATGCACCAACATGTTTTCAGAAGAGTGCTTAGCTGATTTAATTGAGTTCAAAACTGCATCGATCAAAAGCTGAGGGTAAAGTTGTCTTGGAATTTAACATAGTGACTAGGACACAAGAACACTCCTTTTCACCTCGTTGGCACATTTATGCTATTGGTTTCCAGTGCCACTTGTGCTTCTAAGACACATAGTTGCATTTGAAGTTGTTGGCTCAAAATGTTTGTTCACATTTCTATTAAATTCCCAGAGGAGGGAGACAGCTCTCCAGCTGTTTTAATTTATTCTCTCCATGGTACCCAAATGTATAATAATCTTGTGCTCATCAACTAGATTAACAGTAGTTTGTACAAATGCAAAAAAGTATGTAAAAATAATTTCAAAAAAGATAATTTTCTACTTCAAAGTTCCTCTTAGCCTGAAAGAATGTTTCATGACTTATATTTTCCATAAATTGCAAAACAACCTCTGCAAAGTGGAACTAGCCAGTGCTATAAGTGGTTTATGATTAAGGCTTCAGGCTACCATTCAGCCAAGTCTCTCACATAAACCTAATATTAATTCCTGGCAGACCTCAATTACATCCTTATATATGTGGCTGAACATAACTCAAACTCCAAAGTAATTCCACTTAAGTATGTATTAATGCTTTGCAGCATCAGGAATTTATGCAGCACAGTTGAAATCCATCTGCATTAGAAATTTTAACCAGCTACTGCTTGATGTCTGAATTACATTTTAGTCAAGTATTTGATATATTTTAATAGGGAGCTATCTTCTTACATTGTTACTCCCAAAGCAAACATCTTCTCATATTCATCTCTGGAGGAATAGTTGGGAATAACCTAAGAAAACAATCAAAATAGAATCCAGATAAGCAAGTTAGAGATTTAAGCAGGTCTTTTTGACAGCCCACATTTCTCTAACTATGGTCACACACATAGAAAAACAGGAGAAGTAATTCAGGTGCTTTATTTCATGCATTCCAGTATCAAAAAAAAAAAACAAAAACAAACCAAAAAAAAAAAAAAAAAAAAAAAAAAAAAAAAAAAAAAAAAAAAAAAAAAACGCAAAAAAAACACACATACAAAACTCCAGTCTTTCTGGCACTGTGACTGCCATGCAAAAACTAGCCTGCAGGGAGAGAGATATTGAATGGCTCAAAAGACTGGCAATAAACCAGTACTTTCACTTGTCCAGTTTGCCTTCCAAGCAAAGCAGTCCAGATATCGGAGCCTCTGATTAATAATCATCTTTTTGCTTATTGAGAGCTTTTAAATCTTCCAAACTGAGTCTAGCTGAACTGTTTTGGTCAAGAACATGTAGAGCTCAGACTCAGTAAGAACAGAAGTTGTCTGATAAAGACAGGATTGTTTCCTCCATCACTGCAGATGAGCACATATGAGATGAGTGCAACTGAACTGGAATAAATGCTGCAGAATTTGGACCCCAAATTCTCCCATGTGTTGTTGTAAATTAATTCAGCCAATACTTGAAAATTAAACTGAAGAGGAGGTAAAAGAAAACAAGATGCTAATACCTACCATGCCATTAGTAATGATTAAACGAGGAGCACGGGGATGGCTGGGGAAGAGTCCCAGAGGATGCCCACTGTACATTACTAGTGTTTGCTCTTCTGTCATCTCTGACAAGTAGTGCATTACCAACCAGAACTGAAAGGAAAAGCAAGGAAAAGGAGTCTGCTTCCATCTTACATTTATGGGCTTTTTGTGAAGCTGCTAAACTTTGAGAATGAAGGCAGCTATAGACATAACGAGGTGTACTCACATACGGAATAACAGCCAGAGCTCTCAACACATTCTGGCTTTTAATAAAGTCCTTTAAGAGACATCACTCAGCAGGAAACATAAATCATCGACTAGCAAAAGCCTGATTAATTCCAGAATAATTTGTCCAGTAGAAACTCCAGAAATCCTTCACTTTTAAAGCCATTCTCATTTTACCTTGAGGTTAAACATTTGGATCTGGCATTTTTCTGGCAGTGTTTCTGAAGTCACACTACAAAATTTTCTCTATCAAATTTATTAAATACTCATTCTTTTTGTTGATCCTCACCTGAATTTCAGCATCTTCTAATGCTTGTTTTCTGTTCAATAAATGGCTATTACAATGTGCACTTAAAAATGAAGTGGTTTTTCTTCTCAAATAAAAATTTGTGCTTTCATTGTGGACACTGAAGAAACACCTCGATACACTCAGGAGCATACAAATAAATACATCTCAACTCTGTCTGCATAATTCAAAAGTTACTCTTGATGAATGCCAAAAAGTACACTTTGATCACCTAAGCTGACTATAAATTTAACTCTCATACATCATTGTCTACAACAAAGCCCATTATATTCCACAGGACTTTTAGTATGTGACAACTAGGCCTGAGAGAAGCTTTCCCATGCAATATTGGAATTCAATAGTTACTTGAAACTGGAGTTTCTGTAGGGACACAGAAACAAAGTATCAGTGACAAATAAACAAACCCAGTTGTCATGGGCACTTAAGCTCCGTAGCTGTGGCTTTGATCTGAATTAAAAATGGTACAGATTTGAGGCCAGTCCTTTCTAATTCAGTCAATTTCCCAAGCTGCAAGTTAAAGTGAACAGGAAAAAATTAGTAGAGTTACTGTTGCTTTTTACATTTTGGTTTTGTTTCATGAAAAATGCTGAACAATCAAGTTCTGGTTGTAGGATAGAACAGGTTGAACTCTCAACTCTTTAGCAATCCGGGAAAAATATTCTAATAAAACTAGAAGCTGTGAGATAAATACATCTTTTTCCATTGAAGGGCATAACTAGTAGCAAGGAAGCAAAAGCCTGAAAGCCTTTCAGAGCTTAAAGAGAAGGTCTGTTGTCTGCAGGTTTGTAAAGTTAGCCCTGGACGTAGTTCTCTCATTTGAAATTATCCAGAAGAAAAGCACAAGTCTGCATGGATTATATAAACCAAACTGAACTTTTTCCCTAGGAATTCTGCAATGATAATTTTTTTTTTAAACATGCTGTTTTCAAGCTACAAAGAGAATAAAATGTTCTGTGGCAACTGAATCATTCATGCGATTGTTACTCTAAGCAGGCAAAACAAAAAAATGTTTTGTTTCTTCTGTTGTGAAACAACTGCAGGTCATAGGTCTGGCTTGGATGAGAACAAGAGAAAAGAGAACATTTCTGACTTTGGCAGCACTTCTACCTCACCTTGCAGCCCAGCATCTGCCTAAGGAATGTCAGGCCAATAAGGGCCACTATATAAACTGCTGGCACTGCTCACCTCAGAAATGCTGTAACACTCATGTAGTCAACAGGCAATAGTTAAATGGCATTTACTAGTTGATACACAGAATAAAGAAGTGGTGTGGATTGCCATAGCACCTTTGTTTCAAAAAAAGTCAGAACAGTTTTGCCTCAAAAATCTGCCTAAATCTTCCATTTAACTTCCATTTACCAGATCGGGAAACTGAAGTATGAATTTTAACCACAAATGAAAAACACCCCACTGGGAAGAAGCCCTGGGTCACTCAGTCCCATGCTATGGTGAGGAATCCGTTCCTCTCCCCTAACTAGGAACTTCATTTGCACATCAGTTTTGCTGGGATTCTTCAATAAGCAAGAGACCAGAATCAGATAGAGCCACAACAAGGTGCATGTGTGATCCTTCACGACAGAAGCTGGCTCCTTAAGTCAGCTTTTGCTTATGTAAGCTACAGAAACAGAAATTAAGACCTTCCCAGTGCTCAGGAGTGACCCTGCCCTCCACAGCATGATGCAGCTTTTTACAGGCCCATTGTAAAATTCAGAAGTAGATTTCCATCTGCCCCCACTCTGTGGCCTTGGGGCATCCGGAGGCTGGAGGCACCATGTGGATTTGGCATTCACAGTAACCACATCTGTGCCTACCCACAGACACTCAGGATGGTGGTTCATTCGATGTTCCTCCTGCCACCACACACCTGCAGAGCATTCAGACAGAGAGCCTTCTTTTTTCCTTAAGACAATAAATTTGGCCTACAGAATCATAATTCTAAATATGCTACTGATTCCAAAGATCTCCTGTAAATACTTCCTACATGCATTTTGCAGATTAAAGTGAGTGTATTTATGGACCTTTTTTATACAGGAGAACAGAGATTATACAACCATAACTTAAAACACCATAGCTTTGATTTTAGAGAGACTTTTACCCACCTGTAATTACTCTTAGAAGATCGGGGTTCATAGTAAAGTGCACCATGAACTGGCCAGCTAGCACAAATATTTACAGCTAACCTGATTTGCTAGGAAAAAAGACTGAAAAATTGCACTTTCTTAAATCAAAGCCTTATTTTTATTCCACTGCTTGTGAAAAATGTTGCAAAAGTAACACAAACATAAGATACACTTTCTAGTTTCTTAGACTCTATCTGTGGAAAATACAGAGGCACATACACATGCATCAGAGAAAGACAAGGCTGGTCTTTATATCATCATACACAGTTTGGTAGGTTCATGGTATCATGTTTAGTATTTCTGTTGGGCTGTCTGTGCTCTCCTCACTAAATAAAGCTCTCTCCATCTATGCAGTTCCTAACCGAGCATTCCTCTATCCAAACAGGATGTTTTGGAGTGTTTGGAGGCAATGACTGCCAAGAACTATCCCGAACTGCTTAAGCAGAATGTGCGTGGGGGAGGGTGAAACTGGTTTTATTAAGCAAGCTGCAAAACCAGCACTGTCCTACCTGTGCCCAGTTGCTGAAGACCTGCCCGTTTCCTCCATAAGTGACAAGCTCCTGAGGAAACTGAAAAAGACAATTTTACAATCAGGCAAGCACTCTTCTGAAACCTCTTACTGTATCTCTGAGCTATTTTTGTAATCTCAGTAATAAATCTTTTCTAGAGCTTATTACATCAAAACCCTCTAGGTTCTTGAAAGCAGAAAGTAACATCATGAAAGTGACAAATTAAGAAAAAAAAAAAAAGAGTATTATCTTTCAAAATTAGGAAGCATCAGCACTAATTTTTCAGGGTAAGTTGTAGAAGCACTGTACCATGAGCTGAGCTCCTGTACATCTAGATTTTTCAGTATTTATGTGCCAGCACATACAGGAAGTATCTCGCAGATTTGCTGCTGCCCTATGAATCCAGCTCCCTTTCACTGCCCCTTACCTGAGCCACTGAGGGATCCAGATTGTTCATGATCATCAACATAATGGCAGCAGCTGATTTGGTCTTGCAAGGATATTCTCCTATGGGGTATGCTCTGAAAGGGTAGTCACAGAAATTTAGAAGAAACACTCCAACTCACAACAAACACCACAGATATATAAGATATTCAAACTTGTTTAAGTTGCAGGCTTTTATTCAGGAGGGAAGGGGGGGGGAAGAAAAAAAACAAAGTGCAGATCTGGAATTACATGTGTACCTTAACAGGTAAATCAGGTTTTAACTATTATCAGAACTAAACAAAACCAATAAATTTTAATCAGCTTATCATTCGCTAATCACAATTGATAAATATGGTGGCCAAGAACTCATGGCTTTTTAACTATTTTTTTTTTTTTTTGGGGGGAGGGGGGATTTGATGGAATTGGCCTCTAATACAGAGGCCAAGGCCAAGCAGCTAAATCCTGCAATGCCAAGGGAAACAGCAGCAAATGAAATTGCCTTTAGGCTCATCAACCCTTTTTATTTAAGATACTATCTAAGGCTTGAGTTTCAGGCTCAAAGAAGCTCTCAAAACCTGAACTAGTTAGGAGAAATATGGGCCTTTTTACTAGGATACACTTCATCTAGAAAGTTGAGAGATGAGGCATGGGAAATACAAATATATTCCAAGTCAGCTTTCCTGGCACTAATGTGCTGCAATCATCTCACTGTTATCCTCCACCATCTGTTTGTCATATGAAATTGCCCTAAAACTTCTACTCTGGGAGATTTGTACTGTAGCTGTTCAGGGCAGGGACTGTTCCTTTGCTGTGTTTGCAAAGGTCTTAGTACAATTGTGCTGAGGTCTCTAAGGTGTGACACCAAAAGAAAGTATAACCACACATGAAGAGTTTTACTCCTTCCTTTTCCCTAAGCAACACCACCATTACAGATGCTGGAAATTCCTAAAGGCGGATTAGGATCATTTGCCATGGAGATCTTCCTTTTATTGGACCACAGATCTTCAGTTGCTGGGCCCTTGTTTTGTGCAGGGAAGACAGTTACACTGAAAAAGTTCAACTAAGGAGTGCCAACTACAAACAAAAATCGGACATCCGCTGTTCAGCTCACGAGCCAGGATCTGGAATGTATATTCTACAGATTTAGCAAATGGGCTTTTCCCATGATCACATTCATTGTAACCTAGCTTTTTACATCAGGATGCTGAAACAAATGCCTTGTACTCGTTGCCAAACCAGAGAGAAAGCCTTTGAGTTTTGCCGCAATGCTTTTTTTATTAGTGATTTCTGCTTTTCTAAACTTGATGTGATAAAACAGGATTTCTGGGGAATGATACCAATTCATCAAAAGGACATATTTACACATAATATTGTTCAGACCATAAGAAACCCAACTTCCAGTTATCAGCTGAGTGTGCTGGCATGGAAATATGGCTGTTAAATGCAGCTGTACTCCCTGGACATACACAACAAAAATCAAATATTACCAGAATACAGAGAACAAAAGGCATTTTCTTATCCCTAGACTGCAATAACCTTGCTCAGTGAAATGGTCACAAATAAGAAATACTTGAAGCTATCAAAGAATCACTGATAGCATTATTGGAAACAAGCTGGTGGACTGTCTCTTCCAAGCCTACTTGGAAGGTGTCATCATCTGTAGTTTAGTACTAGGGTCCTCTGAAGTCCAGCTCTGCAATATCTTTCAGACAGTCTTCCAGTTGTCCTGCTCTTAGCAGAATTCTGCAGGATCTGGCCCCAAGCTAAAACTGACTGCATAGAAACATGGATGTGTGTGGAAATCAGAGTTGCTTTATTCAGGTTTCTGTACAGACATTAACCAGGCCCCTGTTGATTCAAAAACGAATCAAACAGTCTAAAAAAAGCAGCTATCCCCTGGCAGCCCTCACTAAAACTGTTCTGCTTCACAAACATTAGCCCCAGCAGACCTAGAATGAAGTGATGGTCCAAGACCAACAGGCACAGCATATTACAAACCAGGGTCACATACAGGTTCCAGTGGAAAAAAAATTTACTATCTTTCTTTTATGCCCAGAAAGCCTTCTCTGCTCTGAGAGCACAGATAACCCAACCAGGCACTCACAGCAGGTCTCTATTCACTCATCTGGTTTTGCCTCCTGGTTCAGTTGAGATGTGACTTGCAGCAGCTCAGGACGATTGCAAGTTTTCTGTCAGGGTTCTAATTGGAGGTCTCTGCCCCTAGAAACTAAGGCTTACCATGGGGTAGAGTCTTTGAGATCCCTGTGTGTGGTAAATCTGGCATTACCAAGCACCTAACCTCTCTCAGTCCCTTCCCTGTGTTGAGTGGTGCTGAGCTTTCCAGCAGTGAGGCTGCCCTGGCCCTGCCACAGCCTATCCAGAAGGATGCACACTGCTTCTCTATCAGTCCCATGGAGCATCCCAAAGCATCTAGTAGCCTTCCCCTGGAAATGAAACCACTGCAATACACAGAACACCTGAATTATCAGATGATGAGCTTCATTATTATGTTATGACATAAATTCTACAAGAGGTAAATTAGGACACAGCAATTCCACTATGTAAAGGTCAGTTCCACAGGTGAAAAGTGGTAAACAATGGCAGCCAAATACAATGTGAACCATCCAGGCCTTACCTCATCTCAATATCTGGGAAGAATCTGTACATATAAATATGGCCATAGAGCCTGAGTTCTTCAGCAAATTCCGGTGCCAGCTTCTTTTGCACTTCAGGTGGGAAATAACGCAAGGCATTGCGCAAAGCCAGCTGCCAAAGGAAAAAGAAAAAAGAGAAAAACCAAGGTAAAAGAGAAATGGAGGTAAGTGGGTGGCCCTGAACTTTAATCAGACTCAGCTGGAAGCCTGACAGCCATCACAAGGACAATGCAACTCAAAAGGCCAAGATCACACCAGGGGAGCTGCATTCCCAATTTCCTATTGAAGCATTTCTACCTGCATTTTTTCTTGTAGATTAATTGCAGTAAGCATGTAACCATCCTCTTCCCACCTGTCCCCCTAAATCTGCATGGAGACACCTTGAAGATTTGGAAAGTGCTCAATCCTATTCATATCAGACACAGATGAATTCCTTCTCACAGTGCTAGGGGGCACTGAACTATCAAGGAAATCATCATTCAGAAATCCTTAAAAGTGAGATCCTAAACTCCTTAGAGACACTGAAGACCCTACTGTACTTTCCATTCAAAAGGGATCTTAGCCCAGATTTCTGTGACATGCTCCCAGATGAAGACATTCTTGGGCTAAGTTTTATTGAAGATTCACTCCATTTAGCATCCTAATGTATTGCAGAGGGTGGTGGTTTACATTATTTTATTGATGCTACATATATCACTTCCAAATTAGCTAAAATGATTACTAGGCACTCAAATTCTGCAGATGATACTACGTGGCTTTTACTCCTTATTGCCTTCAAAGACATTAGCCTTGGTTTGTAAAGTACAGTATGTCCTTTTGGATGAAAGAAACCATAAATAAATCATTATCTTTACAACAGTCTGTTAAGTCATGTCTCTATATTATGTATTTCATTTGATTAAAACCATAAAGAGAACAACGATTTTGTCATCTTTAAATAGCCTGTTTCATGCAAAGATCTTTTAAGTTCCCTGACAAATGGCAACACCATCCAAATGACTTTTAGTTGAAAAGATTCACAAATCATATGGAATTTCACATCTTCGTTAAGCTAATTTTTAATGTCTGTAGAAAGGACAGAAATGGATGAGGTTTCCTTCCAAGTCTGCTAACAGCTCAGTTTTTGAGAGGACTGAGTAGAGCACAGATAACCCCTGTCTGTGACACCTGCTGTTTGCTCTTCAGTTATGGAATCAAGGATCTTCTGGAGGCAGTGAAGGGATGGGCTGCAGTACAGACATCTAGAACAACTACCCAGTCCAGGTATCATCA